>NW_027258389.1:0-45000 GCF_045791955.1 Oncorhynchus clarkii lewisi
CGTCTCCGGAGTCTGACCAGTAGACCGCCTCGTTTCCCTCTCTTTCGGAGTCGTTTTTTTGGGTCGCTGCATAGGATCCACTCCGTTGTCCTGTTTGTAAGGCAGAACACAGGATCCGCGTCGCGAAAAACATATTCTTGGTCGTACTGATGGTGAGTTGATGCTGATCTTATATTCAGTAGTTCTTCTCGACTGTATGTAATGAAACCTAAGATGACCTGGGGTACTAATGTAAGAAATAACACGTAAAAAAACAAAAAACTGCATAGTTTCCTAGGAACGCGAAGCGAGGCGGCCATCTCTGTCGGCGCCGGAAGCTTACAAGCTCTGTCTATAACCCCAGCTCTGTCCATAACCCCAGCTCTGTCTATAACCACAGCTCTGTCTATAACCCCAGCTCTGTCCATAACCCCAGCTCTGTCTATAACCACAGCTCTGTCTATAACCCCAGCTCTGTCTATAACCCCAGCTCTGTCTATAACCCCAGCTCTGTCCATAACCACAGCTCTGTCTATAACCCCAGCTCTGTCCATAACCCCAGCTCTGTCCATAACCCCAGCTCTGTCTATAACCCCAGCTCTGTCCATAACCCCAGCTCTGTCCATAACCCCAGCTCTGTCTATAACCACAGCTCTGTCCATAACCCCAGCTCTGTCTATAACCCCAGCTCTGTCTATAACCCCAGCTCTGTCTATAACAACAGCTCTGTCTATAACCACAGCTCTGTCTATAACCCCAGCTCTGTCTATAACCACAGCTCTGTCTATAACCCCAGCTCTGTCTATAACCACAGCTCTGTCCATAACCCCAGCTCTGTCTATAACCCCAGCTCTGTCTATAACCCCAGCTCTGTCCATAACCCCAGCTATGTCTATAACCACAGCTCTGTCCATAACCACAGCTCTGTCTATAACCCCAGCTCTGTCCATAACCCCAGCTCTGTCTATAACCACAGCTCTGTCCATAACCACAGCTCTGTCTATAACCCCAGCTCTGTCCATAACCCCAGCTCTGTCTATAAACACAGCTCTGTCCATAACCCCAGCTCTGTCTATAACCACAGCTCTGTCTATAACCCCAGCTCTGTCCATAACCCCAGCTCTGTCTATAACCACAGCTCTGTCTATAACCCCAGCTCTGTCTATAACCCCAGCTCTGTCTATAACCCCAGCTCTGTCTGTAACCCCAGCTCTGTCTATAACCACAGCTCTGTCTATAACCCCAGCTCTGTCTATAACCACAGCTCTGTCTATAACCACAGCTCTGTCTATAACCCCAGCTCTGTCTATAACCCCAGCTCTGTCTATAACCACAGCTCTGTCTATAACCACAGCTCTGTCCATAACCCCAGCTCTGTCCATAACCCCCAGCTCTGTCTATAACCCCAGCTCTGTCTATAACCCCAGCTCTGTCTATAACCACAGCTCTGTCTATAACCCCAGCTCTGTCCATAACCCCAGCTCTGTCTATAACCCCTGCTCTGTCTATAACCCCAGCTCTGTCTATAACCCCAGCTCTGTCCATAACCACAGCTCTGTCTATAACCCCAGCTCTGTCTATAACCCCAGCTCTGTCTATAACCCCAGCTCTGTCTATAACCCCAGCTCTGTCTATAACCACAGCTCTGTCTATAACCCCAGCTCTGTCTATAACCCCAGCTCTGTCTGTAACCCCAGCTCTGTCTATAACCCCAGCTCTGTCTATAACCCCAGCTCTGTCTGTAACCCCAGCTCTGTCTATAACCACAGCTCTGTCTATAACCCCAGCTCTGTCTATAACCCCAGCTCTGTCTATAACCACAGCTCTGTCTATAACCCCAGCTCTGTCCATAACCCCAGCTCTGTCTATAACCCCAGCTCTGTCTATAACCCCAGCTCTGTCTATAACCCCAGCTCTGTCTATAACCACAGCTCTGTCTATAACCACAGCTCTGTCTATAACCCCAGCTCTGTCTATAACCACAGCTCTGTCTATAACCACAGCTCTGTCCATAACCCCAGCTCTGTCTATAACCACAGCTCTGTCCATAACCCCAGCTCTGTCTGTAACCCCAGCTCTGTCTATAACCCCAGCTCTGTCTATAACCCCAGCTCTGTCTATAACCCCAGCTCTGTCTATAACCCCAGCTCTGTCTGTAACCCCAGCTCTGTCTATAACCCCAGCTCTGTCTATAACCCCAGCTCTGTCTATAACCCCAGCTCTGTCTATAACCACAGCTCTGTCTATAACCCCAGCTCTGTCTATAACCCCAGCTCTGTCCGTAACCCCAGCTCTGTCTATAACCCCAGCTCTGTCTATAACCCCAGCTCTGTCTGTAACCCCAGCTCTGTCTATAACCACAGCTCTGTCTATAACCCCAGCTCTGTCTATAACCCCAGCTCTGTCTATAACCACAGCTCTGTCTATAACCCCAGCTCTGTCCATAACCCCAGCTCTGTCTATAACCCCAGCTCTGTCTATAACCCCAGCTCTGTCTATAACCCCAGCTCTGTCTATAACCACAGCTCTGTCTATAACCACAGCTCTGTCTATAACCCCAGCTCTGTCTATAACCACAGCTCTGTCTATAACCACAGCTCTGTCCATAACCCCAGCTCTGTCTATAACCACAGCTCTGTCCATAACCCCAGCTCTGTCTTTAACCCCAGCTCTGTCTATAACCCCAGCTCTGTCTATAACCCCAGCTCTGTCTATAACCCCAGCTCTGTCTATAACCCCAGCTCTGTCTATAACCCCAGCTCTGTCTATAACCCCAGCTCTGTCCATAACCCCAGCTCTGTCCATAACCCCAGCTCTGTCTATAACCCCCGCTCTGTCTATAACCCCAGCTCTGTCTATAACCCCAGCTCTGTCTATAACCCCAGCTCTGTCCATAACCCCAGCTCTGTCCGTAACCCCAGCTCTGTCTATAACCCCAGCTCTGTCTATAACCCCAGCTCTGTCTATAACCCCAGCTCTGTCTATAACCCCAGCTCTGTCTATAACCCCAGCTCTGTCCATAACCCCAGCTCTGTCCATAACCCCAGCTCTGTCTATAACCCCAGCTCTGTCTGTAACCCCAGCTCTGTCTGTAACCACAGCTCTGTCTATAACCCCAGCTCTGTCTATAACCCCAGCTCTGTCTATAACCCCAGCTCTGTCTATAACCACAGCTCTGTCTATAACCCCAGCTCTGTCTATAACCACAGCTCTGTCTATAACCCCAGCTCTGTCTATAACCCCAGCTCTGTCTGTAACCCCAGCTCTGTCTGTAACCCCAGCTCTGTCTATAACCCCAGCTCTGTCTATAACCCCAGCTCTGTCTATAACCCCAGCTCTGTCTATAACCCCAGCTCTGTCTATAACCCCAGCTCTGTCTGTAACCCCAGCTCTGTCTATAACCACAGCTCTGTCTATAACCCCAGCTCTGTCTATAACCACAGCTCTGTCTATAACCCCAGCTCTGTCTATAACCCCAGCTCTGTCTATAACCCCAGCTCTGTCTATAACCCCAGCTCTGTCTATAACCACAGCTCTGTCTATAACCACAGCTCTGTCTATAACCCCAGCTCTGTCTATAACCCCAGCTCTGTCTATAACCACAGCTCTGTCTATAACCACAGCTCTGTCTATAACCCCAGCTCTGTCTATAACCCCAGCTCTGTCTATAACCCCAGCTCTGTCTATAACCACAGCTCTGTCTATAACCACAGCTCTGTCTATAACCCCAGCTCTGTCTATAACCCCAGCTCTGTCTATAACCCCAGCTCTGTCTATAACCACAGCTCTGTCTATAACCCCAGCTCTGTCTATAACCCCAGCTCTGTCTATAACCACAGCTCTGTCTATAACCACAGCTCTGTCTATAACCACAGCTCTGTCCATAACCCCAGCTCTGTCTATAACCACAGCTCTGTCTATAACCACAGCTCTGTCCATAACCCCAGCTCTGTCTATAACCACAGCTCTGTCTATAACCCCAGCTCTGTCCATAACCCCAGCTCTGTCTATAACCCCAGCTCTGTCCATAACCCCAGCTCTGTCTATAACCACAGCTCTGTCTATAACCCCAGCTCTGTCCATAACCCCAGCTCTGTCTATAACCACAGCTCTGTCTATAACCCCAGCTCTGTCTATAACCACAGCTCTGTCTATAACCCCAGCTCTGTCTATAACCCCAGCTCTGTCTATAACCACAGCTCTGTCTATAACCCCAGCTCTGTCTATAACCACAGCTCTGTCTATAACCCCAGCTCTGTCTATAACCCCAGCTCTGTCTATAACCACAGCTCTGTCTATATCCCCAGCTCTGTCTATAACCCCAGCTCTGTCTATAACCACAGCTCTGTCTATAACCACAGCTCTGTCTATAACCACAGCTCTGTCCATAACCCCAGCTCTGTCTATAACCACAGCTCTGTCTATAACCCCAGCTCTGTCCATAACCCCAGCTCTGTCCATAACCCCAGCTCTGTCTATAACCCCAGCTCTGTCCATAACCCCAGCTCTGTCCATAACCCCAGCCCTGTCTATAACCACAGCTCTGTCCATAACCCCAGCTCTGTCTATAACCCCAGCTCTGTCTAGAACCCCAGCTCTGTCTATAACCACAGCTCTGTCTATAACCACAGCTCTATCTATAACCCCAGCTCTGTCTATAACCACAGCTCTGTCTATAACCCCAGCTCTGTCTATAACCACAGCTCTGTCCATAACCCCAGCTCTGTCTATAACCCCAGCTCTGTCTATAACCCCAGCTCTGTCCATAACCCCAGCTCTGTCTATAACCACAGCTCTGTCCATAACCACAGCTCTGTCTATAACCCCAGCTCTGTCTATAACCCCAGCTCTGTCTATAACCACAGCTCTGTCTATAACCCCAGCTCTGTCTATAACCACAGCTCTGTCTATAACCCCAGCTCTGTCTATAACCCCAGCTCTGTCCATAACCCCAGCTCTGTCTATAACCACAGCTCTGTCTATAACCCCAGCTCTGTCCATAACCCCAGCTCTGTCTATAACCACAGCTCTGTCTATAACCCCAGCTCTGTCTATAACCCCAGCTCTGTCTATAACCCCAGCTCTGTCCATAACCACAGCTCTGTCTATAACCCCAGCTCTGTCAATAACCCCAGCTCTGTCCATAACCCCAGCTCTGTCTATAACCCCAGCTCTGTCCATAACCCCAGCTCTGTCCATAACCCCAGCTCTGTCTATAACCACAGCTCTGTCCATAACCCCAGCTCTGTCTATAACCCCAGCTCTGTCTATAAGCCCAGCTCTGTCTATAACCACAGCTCTGTCTATAACCACAGCTCTGTCTATAACCCCAGCTCTGTCTATAACCACAGCTCTGTCTATAACCCCAGCTCTGTCTATAACCACAGCTCTGTCCATAACCCCAGCTCTGTCTATAACCCCAGCTCTGTCTATAACCCCAGCTCTGTCCATAACCCCAGCTATGTCTATAACCACAGCTCTGTCCATAACCACAGCTCTGTCCATAACCCCAGCTCTGTCCATAACCCCAGCTCTGTCTATAACCACAGCTCTGTCCATAACCACAGCTCTGTCTATAACCCCAGCTCTGTCCATAACCCCAGCTCTGTCTATAAACACAGCTCTGTCCATAACCCCAGCTCTGTCTATAACCACAGCTCTGTCTATAACCCCAGCTCTGTCCATAACCCCAGCTCTGTCTATAACCACAGCTCTGTCTATAACCCCAGCTCTGTCTATAACCCCAGCTCTGTCTATAACCCCAGCTCTGTCTGTAACCCCAGCTCTGTCTGTAACCACAGCTCTGTCTATAACCCCAGCTCTGTCTATAACCCCAGCTCTGTCTATAACTCCAGCTCTGTCTATAACCCCAGCTCTGTCTATAACCCCAGCTCTGTCTATAACCACAGCTCTGTCTATAACCCCAGCTCTGTCTACAACCACAGCTCTGTCTATAACCCCAGCTCTGTCTATAACCCCAGCTCTGTCTATAACCCGTAGCTCTGTCTATAACCCCAGCTCTGTCTATAACCCCAGCTCTGTCTATAACCCCAGCTCTGTCTATAACCCCAGCTCTGTCTATAACCCCAGCTCTGTCCATAACCCCAGCTCTGTCTATAACCCCAGCTCTGTCTATAACCCCAGCTCTGTCTATATCCCCAGCTCTGTCTATAACCACAGCTCTGTCTATATCCCCAGCTCTGTCTATAACCACAGCTCTGTCTATAACCACAGCTCTGTCTATAACCACAGCTCTGTCCATAACCCCAGCTCTGTCTATAACCACAGCTCTGTCTATAACCACAGCTCTGTCCATAACCCCAGCTCTGTCTATAACCACAGCTCTGTCTATAACCCCAGCTCTGTCCATAACCCCAGCTCTGTCTATAACCCCAGCTCTGTCCATAACCCCAGCTCTGTCTATAACCACAGCTCTGTCTATAACCCCAGCTCTGTCCATAACCCCAGCTCTGTCTATAACCCCAGCTCTGTCTATAACCACAGCTCTGTCTATAACCCCAGCTCTGTCTATAACCCCAGCTCTGTCTATAACCACAGCTCTGTCTATAACCCCAGCTCTGTCTATAACCACAGCTCTGTCCATAACCACAGCTCTGTCTATAACCCCAGCTCTGTCTATAACCACAGCTCTGTCTATAACCCCAGCTCTGTCTATAACCCCAGCTCTGTCTATAACCCCAGCTCTGTCCATAACCCCAGCTCTGTCTATAACCCCAGCTCTGTCTATAACCCCAGCTCTGTCTATATCCCCAGCTCTGTCTATAACCACAGCTCTGTCTATATCCCCAGCTCTGTCTATAACCACAGCTCTGTCTATAACCACAGCTCTGTCTATAACCACAGCTCTGTCCATAACCCCAGCTCTGTCTATAACCACAGCTCTGTCTATAACCACAGCTCTGTCCATAACCCCAGCTCTGTCTATAACCACAGCTCTGTCTATAACCCCAGCTCTGTCCATAACCCCAGCTCTGTCTATAACCCCAGCTCTGTCCATAACCCCAGCTCTGTCTATAACCACAGCTCTGTCTATAACCCCAGCTCTGTCCATAACCCCAGCTCTGTCTATAACCCCAGCTCTGTCTATAACCACAGCTCTGTCTATAACCCCAGCTCTGTCTATAACCCCAGCTCTGTCTATAACCACAGCTCTGTCTATAACCCCAGCTCTGTCTATAACCACAGCTCTGTCCATAACCACAGCTCTGTCTATAACCCCAGCTCTGTCTATAACCACAGCTCTGTCTATAACCCCAGCTCTGTCTATAACCACAGCTCTGTCTATAACCCCAGCTCTGTCTATAACCCCAGCTCTGTCCATAACCCCAGCTCTGTCTATAACCACAGCTCTGTCTATAACCCAGCTCTGTCCATAACCCCAGCTCTGTCTATAACCACAGCTCTGTCTATAACCCCAGCTCTGTCTATAACCCCAGCTCTGTCTATAACCCCAGCTCTGTCCATAACCACAGCTCTGTCTATAACCCCAGCTCTGTCCATAACCCCAGCTCTGTCCATAACCCCAGCTCTGTCTATAACCCCAGCTCTGTCCATAACCCCAGCTCTGTCCATAACGCCAGCTCTGTCTATAACCACAGCTCTGTCCATAACCCCAGCTCTGTCTATAACCCCAGCTCTGTCTATAACCCCAGCTCTGTCTATAACCACAGCTCTGTCTATAACCACAGCTCTGTCTATAACCCCAGCTCTGTCTATAACCACAGCTCTGTCTATAACCCCAGCTCTGTCTATAACCACAGCTCTGTCTATAACCCCAGCTCTGTCTATAACCACAGCTCTGTCCATAACCCCAGCTCTGTCTATAACCCCAGCTCTGTCTATAACCCCAGCTCTGTCCATAACCCCAGCTCTGTCTATAACCACAGCTCTGTCTATAACCCCAGCTCTGTCCATAACCCCAGCTCTGTCTATAACCACAGCTCTGTCTATAACCCCAGCTCTGTCTATAACCCCAGCTCTGTCTATAACCCCAGCTCTGTCAATAACCACAGCTCTGTCTATAACCCCAGCTCTGTCAATAACCCCAGCTCTGTCAATAACCCCAGCTCTGTCTATAACCCCAGCTCTGTCCATAACCCCAGCTCTGTCCATAACCCCAGCTCTGTCTATAACCACAGCTCTGTCCATAACCCCAGCTCTGTCTATAACCCCAGCTCTGTCTATAAGCCCAGCTCTGTCTATAACCACAGCTCTGTCTATAACCACAGCTCTGTCTATAACCCCAGCTCTGTCTATAACCACAGCTCTGTCTATAACCCCAGCTCTGTCTATAACCACAGCTCTGTCCATAACCCCAGCTCTGTCTATAACCCCAGCTCTGTCTATAACCCCAGCTCTGTCCATAACCCCAGCTATGTCTATAACCACAGCTCTGTCTATAACCACAGCTCTGTCTATAACCACAGCTCTGTCCATAACCCCAGCTCTGTCTATAACCACAGCTCTGTCTATAACCACAGCTCTGTCCATAACCCCAGCTCTGTCTATAACCACAGCTCTGTCTATAACCCCAGCTCTGTCCATAACCCCAGCTCTGTCTATAACCCCAGCTCTGTCCATAACCCCAGCTCTGTCTATAACCACAGCTCTGTCTATAACCCCAGCTCTGTCCATAACCCCAGCTCTGTCTATAACCCCAGCTCTGTCTATAACCACAGCTCTGTCTATAACCCCAGCTCTGTCTATAACCCCAGCTCTGTCTATAACCACAGCTCTGTCTATAACCCCAGCTCTGTCTATAACCACAGCTCTGTCCATAACCACAGCTCTGTCTATAACCCCAGCTCTGTCTATAACCACAGCTCTGTCTATAACCCCAGCTCTGTCTATAACCCCAGCTCTGTCTATAACCCCAGCTCTGTCCATAACCCCAGCTCTGTCTATAACCCCAGCTCTGTCTATAACCCCAGCTCTGTCTATATCCCCAGCTCTGTCTATAACCACAGCTCTGTCTATATCCCCAGCTCTGTCTATAACCACAGCTCTGTCTATAACCACAGCTCTGTCTATAACCACAGCTCTGTCCATAACCCCAGCTCTGTCTATAACCACAGCTCTGTCTATAACCACAGCTCTGTCCATAACCCCAGCTCTGTCTATAACCACAGCTCTGTCTATAACCCCAGCTCTGTCCATAACCCCAGCTCTGTCTATAACCCCAGCTCTGTCCATAACCCCAGCTCTGTCTATAACCACAGCTCTGTCTATAACCCCAGCTCTGTCCATAACCCCAGCTCTGTCTATAACCCCAGCTCTGTCTATAACCACAGCTCTGTCTATAACCCCAGCTCTGTCTATAACCCCAGCTCTGTCTATAACCACAGCTCTGTCTATAACCCCAGCTCTGTCTATAACCACAGCTCTGTCCATAACCACAGCTCTGTCTATAACCCCAGCTCTGTCTATAACCACAGCTCTGTCTATAACCCCAGCTCTGTCTATAACCACAGCTCTGTCTATAACCCCAGCTCTGTCTATAACCCCAGCTCTGTCCATAACCCCAGCTCTGTCTATAACCACAGCTCTGTCTATAACCCAGCTCTGTCCATAACCCCAGCTCTGTCTATAACCACAGCTCTGTCTATAACCCCAGCTCTGTCTATAACCCCAGCTCTGTCTATAACCCCAGCTCTGTCCATAACCACAGCTCTGTCTATAACCCCAGCTCTGTCCATAACCCCAGCTCTGTCCATAACCCCAGCTCTGTCTATAACCCCAGCTCTGTCCATAACCCCAGCTCTGTCCATAACGCCAGCTCTGTCTATAACCACAGCTCTGTCCATAACCCCAGCTCTGTCTATAACCCCAGCTCTGTCTATAACCCCAGCTCTGTCTATAACCACAGCTCTGTCTATAACCACAGCTCTGTCTATAACCCCAGCTCTGTCTATAACCACAGCTCTGTCTATAACCCCAGCTCTGTCTATAACCACAGCTCTGTCTATAACCCCAGCTCTGTCTATAACCACAGCTCTGTCCATAACCCCAGCTCTGTCTATAACCCCAGCTCTGTCTATAACCCCAGCTCTGTCCATAACCCCAGCTCTGTCTATAACCACAGCTCTGTCTATAACCCCCGCTCTGTCCATAACCCCAGCTCTGTCTATAACCACAGCTCTGTCTATAACCCCAGCTCTGTCTATAACCCCAGCTCTGTCTATAACCCCAGCTCTGTCCATAACCACAGCTCTGTCTATAACCCCAGCTCTGTCCATAACCCCAGCTCTGTCCATAACCCCAGCTCTGTCTATAACCCCAGCTCTGTCCATAACCCCAGCTCTGTCCATAACCCCAGCTCTGTCTATAACCACAGCTCTGTCCATAACCCCAGCTCTGTCTATAACCCCAGCTCTGTCTATAAGCCCAGCTCTGTCTATAACCACAGCTCTGTCTATAACCACAGCTCTGTCTATAACCCCAGCTCTGTCTATAACCACAGCTCTGTCTATAACCCCAGCTCTGTCTATAACCACAGCTCTGTCCATAACCCCAGCTCTGTCTATAACCCCAGCTCTGTCTATAACCCCAGCTCTGTCCATAACCCCAGCTATGTCTATAACCACAGCTCTGTCCATAACCACAGCTCTGTCTATAACCCCAGCTCTGTCCATAACCCCAGCTCTGTCTATAACCACAGCTCTGTCCATAACCACAGCTCTGTCTATAACCCCAGCTCTGTCCATAACCCCAGCTCTGTCTATAAACACAGCTCTGTCCATAACCCCAGCTCTGTCTATAACCACAGCTCTGTCTATAACCCCAGCTCTGTCCATAACCCCAGCTCTGTCTATAACCACAGCTCTGTCTATAACCCCAGCTCTGTCTATAACCCCAGCTCTGTCTATAACCCCAGCTCTGTCTGTAACCCCAGCTCTGTCTGTAACCACAGCTCTGTCTATAACCCCAGCTCTGTCTATAACCCCAGCTCTGTCTATAACTCCAGCTCTGTCTATAACCCCAGCTCTGTCTATAACCCCAGCTCTGTCTATAACCACAGCTCTGTCTATAACCCCAGCTCTGTCTACAACCACAGCTCTGTCTATAACCCCAGCTCTGTCTATAACCCCAGCTCTGTCTATAACCCGTAGCTCTGTCTATAACCCCAGCTCTGTCTATAACCCCAGCTCTGTCTATAACCCCAGCTCTGTCTATAACCCCAGCTCTGTCTATAACCCCAGCTCTGTCCATAACCCCAGCTCTGTCTATAACCCCAGCTCTGTCTATAACCACAGCTCTGTCTATAACCACAGCTCTGTCCATAACCCCAGCTCTGTCTATAACCACAGCTCTGTCTATAACCCCAGCTCTGTCCATAACCCCAGCTCTGTCTATAACCCCAGCTCTGTCCATAACCCCAGCTCTGTCTATAACCACAGCTCTGTCTATAACCCCAGCTCTGTCCATAACCCCAGCTCTGTCTATAACCCCAGCTCTGTCTATAACCACAGCTCTGTCTATAACCCCAGCTCTGTCTATAACCCCAGCTCTGTCTATAACCACAGCTCTGTCTATAACCCCAGCTCTGTCTATAACCACAGCTCTGTCCATAACCACAGCTCTGTCTATAACCCCAGCTCTGTCTATAACCACAGCTCTGTCTATAACCCCAGCTCTGTCTATAACCACAGCTCTGTCTATAACCCCAGCTCTGTCTATAACCCCAGCTCTGTCCATAACCCCAGCTCTGTCTATAACCACAGCTCTGTCTATAACCCAGCTCTGTCCATAACCCCAGCTCTGTCTATAACCACAGCTCTGTCTATAACCCCAGCTCTGTCTATAACCCCAGCTCTGTCTATAACCCCAGCTCTGTCCATAACCACAGCTCTGTCTATAACCCCAGCTCTGTCCATAACCCCAGCTCTGTCCATAACCCCAGCTCTGTCTATAACCCCAGCTCTGTCCATAACCCCAGCTCTGTCCATAACCCCAGCTCTGTCTATAACCACAGCTCTGTCCATAACCCCAGCTCTGTCTATAACCCCAGCTCTGTCTATAACCCCAGCTCTGTCTATAACCACAGCTCTGTCTATAACCACAGCTCTGTCTATAACCCCAGCTCTGTCTATAACCACAGCTCTGTCTATAACCCCAGCTCTGTCTATAACCACAGCTCTGTCTATAACCCCAGCTCTGTCTATAACCACAGCTCTGTCCATAACCCCAGCTCTGTCTATAACCCCAGCTCTGTCTATAACCCCAGCTCTGTCCATAACCCCAGCTCTGTCTATAACCACAGCTCTGTCTATAACCCCAGCTCTGTCCATAACCCCAGCTCTGTCTATAACCACAGCTCTGTCTATAACCCCAGCTCTGTCTATAACCCCAGCTCTGTCTATAACCCCAGCTCTGTCCATAACCACAGCTCTGTCTATAACCCCAGCTCTGTCCATAACCCCAGCTCTGTCCATAACCCCAGCTCTGTCTATAACCCCAGCTCTGTCCATAACCCCAGCTCTGTCCATAACCCCAGCTCTGTCTATAACCACAGCTCTGTCCATAACCCCAGCTCTGTCTATAACCCCAGCTCTGTCTATAAGCCCAGCTCTGTCTATAACCACAGCTCTGTCTATAACCACAGCTCTGTCTATAACCCCAGCTCTGTCTATAACCACAGCTCTGTCTATAACCCCAGCTCTGTCTATAACCACAGCTCTGTCCATAACCCCAGCTCTGTCTATAACCCCAGCTCTGTCTATAACCCCAGCTCTGTCCATAACCCCAGCTATGTCTATAACCACAGCTCTGTCCATAACCACAGCTCTGTCTATAACCCCAGCTCTGTCCATAACCCCAGCTCTGTCTATAACCACAGCTCTGTCCATAACCACAGCTCTGTCTATAACCCCAGCTCTGTCCATAACCCCAGCTCTGTCTATAAACACAGCTCTGTCCATAACCCCAGCTCTGTCTATAACCACAGCTCTGTCTATAACCCCAGCTCTGTCCATAACCCCAGCTCTGTCTATAACCACAGCTCTGTCTATAACCCCAGCTCTGTCTATAACCCCAGCTCTGTCTATAACCCCAGCTCTGTCTGTAACCCCAGCTCTGTCTGTAACCACAGCTCTGTCTATAACCCCAGCTCTGTCTATAACCCCAGCTCTGTCTATAACTCCAGCTCTGTCTATAACCCCAGCTCTGTCTATAACCCCAGCTCTGTCTATAACCACAGCTCTGTCTATAACCCCAGCTCTGTCTACAACCACAGCTCTGTCTATAACCCCAGCTCTGTCTATAACCCCAGCTCTGTCTATAACCCGTAGCTCTGTCTATAACCCCAGCTCTGTCTATAACCCCAGCTCTGTCTATAACCCCAGCTCTGTCTATAACCCCAGCTCTGTCTATAACCCCAGCTCTGTCCATAACCCCAGCTCTGTCTATAACCCCAGCTCTGTCTATAACCCCAGCTCTGTCTATATCCCCAGCTCTGTCTATAACCACAGCTCTGTCTATATCCCCAGCTCTGTCTATAACCACAGCTCTGTCTATAACCACAGCTCTGTCTATAACCACAGCTCTGTCCATAACCCCAGCTCTGTCTATAACCACAGCTCTGTCTATAACCACAGCTCTGTCCATAACCCCAGCTCTGTCTATAACCACAGCTCTGTCTATAACCCCAGCTCTGTCCATAACCCCAGCTCTGTCTATAACCCCAGCTCTGTCCATAACCCCAGCTCTGTCTATAACCACAGCTCTGTCTATAACCCCAGCTCTGTCCATAACCCCAGCTCTGTCTATAACCCCAGCTCTGTCTATAACCACAGCTCTGTCTATAACCCCAGCTCTGTCTATAACCCCAGCTCTGTCTATAACCACAGCTCTGTCTATAACCCCAGCTCTGTCTATAACCACAGCTCTGTCTATAACCACAGCTCTGTCTATAACCCCAGCTCTGTCTATAACCACAGCTCTGTCTATAACCCCAGCTCTGTCTATAACCACAGCTCTGTCTATAACCCCAGCTCTGTCTATAACCCCAGCTCTGTCCATAACCCCAGCTCTGTCTATAACCACAGCTCTGTCTATAACCCAGCTCTGTCCATAACCCCAGCTCTGTCTATAACCACAGCTCTGTCTATAACCCCAGCTCTGTCTATAACCCCAGCTCTGTCTATAACCCCAGCTCTGTCCATAACCACAGCTCTGTCTATAACCCCAGCTCTGTCCATAACCCCAGCTCTGTCCATAACCCCAGCTCTGTCTATAACCCCAGCTCTGTCCATAACCCCAGCTCTGTCCATAACCCCAGCTCTGTCTATAACCACAGCTCTGTCCATAACCCCAGCTCTGTCTATAACCCCAGCTCTGTCTATAACCCCAGCTCTGTCTATAACCACAGCTCTGTCTATAACCACAGCTCTGTCTATAACCCCAGCTCTGTCTATAACCACAGCTCTGTCTATAACCCCAGCTCTGTCTATAACCACAGCTCTGTCCATAACCCCAGCTCTGTCTATAACCCCAGCTCTGTCTATAACCACAGCTCTGTCTATAACCACAGCTCTGTCTATAACCCCAGCTCTGTCTATAACCACAGCTCTGTCTATAACCCCAGCTCTGTCTATAACCACAGCTCTGTCCATAACCCCAGCTCTGTCTATAACCCCAGCTCTGTCTATAACCCCAGCTCTGTCCATAACCCCAGCTATGTCTATAACCACAGCTCTGTCTATAACCACAGCTCTGTCTATAACCCCAGCTCTGTCCATAACCCCAGCTCTGTCTATAACCACAGCTCTGTCCATAACCACAGCTCTGTCTATAACCCCAGCTCTGTCCATAACCCCAGCTCTGTCTATAACCACAGCTCTGTCCATAACCCCAGCTCTGTCTATAACCACAGCTCTGTCTATAACCCCAGCTCTGTCTATAACCACAGCTCTGTCTATAACCCCAGCTCTGTCTATAACCCCAGCTCTGTCCATAACCCCAGCTCTGTCCATAACCCCAGCTCTGTCTACAACCACAGCTCTGTCTATAACCCCAGCTCTGTCCATAACCCCATCTCTGTCCATAACGCCAGTTCTGTCTATAACCCCAGCTATGTCTATAACCCCAGCTCTGTCTATAACCCCAGCTCTGTCTTTAACCCGTAGCTCTGTCTATAACCCCAGCTCTGTCCATAACCATAGCTCTGTCTATAACCCCAGCTCTGTCTATAACCCCAGCTCTGTCTATAACCCCAGCTCTGTCTATAACCCCAGCTCTGTCCATAACCCCAGCTCTGTCCATAACCCCAGCTCTGTCCATAACCCCTGCTCTGTCTATAACCACAGCTCTGTCTATAACCCCAGCTTTGTCTATAACCACAGCTCTGTCTATAACCCCAGCTCTGTCTATAACCACAGCTCTGTCTATCACCACAGCTCTGTCTATAACCCCAGCTCTGTCTATAACCCCAGCTCTGTCCATAACCGTAGCTCTGTCCATAACCACAGCTCTGTCTATAACCCCAGTTCTGTCTATAACCCCAGCTCTGTCTATAACCACAGCTCTGTCTATAACCCCAGCTCTGTCTATAACCACAGCTCTGTCTATAACCCCAGCTCTGTCCATAACCACAGCTCTGTCTATAACCACAGCTCTGTCTATAACCCCAGCTCTGTCCATAACCGTAGCTCTGTCTATAACCCAGCTCTGTCCATAACCCCAGCTCTGTCTATAACCCCAGCTCTGTCCATAACCCCAGCTCTGTCTATAACCCCAGCTCTGTCCATAACCGTAGCTCTGTCTATAACCCCAGCTCTGTCTATAACCCCAGCTCTGTCTTTAACCCGTAGCTCTGTCTATAACCCCAGCTCTGTCCATAACCCCAGCTCTGTCTATAACCCCAGCTCTGTCTATAACCCCAGCTCTGTCCATAACCCCAGCTCTGTCTACAACCACAGCTCTGTCTATAACCCCAGCTCTGTCCATAACCCCAGCTCTGTCCATAACGCCAGTTCTGTCTATAACCCCAGCTATGTCTATAACCCCAGCTCTGTCTATAACCCCAGCTCTGTATATAACCACAGCTCCGTCTATAACCCCAGCTCTGTCCATAACCCCAGCTCTGTCTATAACCCCAGCTCTGTCTATAACCCTAGCTCTGTCCTTAACCACAGCTCTGTCTATAACCACAGCTCTGTCTATAACCCCAGCTCTGTCCATAACCGTAGCTCTGTCTATAACCCAGCTCTGTCTATAACCCCAGCTCTGTCCATAACCGCAGCTCTGTCTATAACCCAGCTCTGTCCATAACCCCAGCTCTGTCTATAACACCAGCTCTGTCCATAACCCCAGCTCTGTCTATAACCCCAGCTCTGTCCATAACCCCAGCTCTGTCTATAACCCCAGCTCTGTCTATAACCCCAGCTCTGTCCATAACCGTAGCTCTGTCTATAACCCCAGCTCTGTCTATAACCCCAGCTCTGTCTTTAACCCGTAGCTCTGTCTATAACCCCAGCTCTGTCCATAACCATAGCTCTGTCTATAACCCCAGCTCTGTCTATAACCCCAGCTCTGTCTATAACCCCAGCTCTGTCTATAACCCCAGCTCTGTCCATAACCCCAGCTCTGTCCATAACCCCAGCTCTGTCCATAACCCCTGCTCTGTCTATAACCACAGCTCTGTCTATAACCCCAGCTTTGTCTATAACCACAGCTCTGTCTATAACCCCAGCTCTGTCTATAACCACAGCTCTGTCTATCACCACAGCTCTGTCTATAACCCCAGCTCTGTCTATAACCCCAGCTCTGTCCATAACCGTAGCTCTGTCCATAACCACAGCTCTGTCTATAACCCCAGTTCTGTCTATAACCCCAGCTCTGTCTATAACCACAGCTCTGTCTATAACCCCAGCTCTGTCTATAACCACAGCTCTGTCTATAACCCCAGCTCTGTCCATAACCACAGCTCTGTCTATAACCACAGCTCTGTCTATAACCCCAGCTCTGTCCATAACCGTAGCTCTGTCTATAACCCAGCTCTGTCCATAACCCCAGCTCTGTCTATAACCCCAGCTCTGTCCATAACCCCAGCTCTGTCTATAACCCCAGCTCTGTCCATAACCGTAGCTCTGTCTATAACCCCAGCTCTGTCTATAACCCCAGCTCTGTCTTTAACCCGTAGCTCTGTCTATAACCCCAGCTCTGTCCATAACCCCAGCTCTGTCTATAACCCCAGCTCTGTCTATAACCCCAGCTCTGTCTATAACCCCAGCTCTGTCTATAACCCCAGCTCTGTCCATAACCCCAGCTCTGTCTATAACCCCAGCTCTGTCTATAACCACAGCTCTGTCTATAACCCCAGCTCTGTCTATAACCACAGCTCTGTCTATAACCGCTTGCACCTGTTTCACTATACTAGTGGTAACAGAGGGAGTTTGGGTCACTATAAGAGTGTGTTGAGGTTCTGTGAAGGTTGTATATTTTTAATTATGATAAACTATTGTAGCGAACTCTCATTTGGGGGGGTTTCATCACAGGGTTATCAAGGCTTGGTTCATTATGTCGTTATGTTGTGATAGTTGCACACATGTTTGTTACATGTTGGCTGACTATCCTGTTCATCCATAGATGTTGAAACACCCGGGGTTCAAACCCCATGTCTTCTTCTGGGCAAAGCAACTGCCCCAACTGCCTGACAGAAGACACAATTAGTCAGCTGAGCTAAAGACTGTGCTCTTAGTGTTAATGGCTTTCTGCCAGCAGCTAATTGAGCTCCTATCTCATGTTAGAGGTAAAATGATCTCAGTATCTCTCCAGCTAGCACATTTGGATCCTTGGAAGGTGTGGGAAAATAACATTTTGGTTTCCAATTGGTTCTGGGATAGAAGCCACAACATGAACTGAATGTCTTTTTTAAAATTCTGAGATCAGAAGTGAACATTTCGCCTGTTCTGGGAACGCTTATTTTTAGGTTGCAGGGAGGTTCTGAGAATGTTTTCCTCTGTTTCTAGGGAGGTTCTGAGAACGCTTTACTCTGGTTCCAGGGAGGTTCTGAGAATGTTTTACTCTGGTTCCAGGGAGGTTCTGAGAACATTTTACTCTGGTTCCAGGGAGGTTCTGAGAACGCTTTACTCTGGTTCCAGGGAGGTTCTGAGAATGTTTTACTCTGGTTCCAGGGAGGTTCTGAGAACATTTTACTCTGGTTCCAGGGAGGTTCTGAGAACGCTTTACTCTGGTTCCAGGGAGGTTCTGAGAATGTTTTACTCTGGTTCCAGGGAGGTTCTGAGAACATTTTACTCTGGTTCCAGGGAGGTTCTGAGAACGCTTTACTCTGGTTCCAGGGAGGTTCTGAGAATGTTTTACTCTGGTTCCAGGGAGGTTCTGAGAACATTTTACTCTGGTTCCAGGGAGGTTCTGAGAACGCTTTACTCTGGTTCCAGGGAGGTTCTGAGAATGTTTTACTCTGGTTCCAGGGAGGTTCTGAGAAGGTTTTACTCTGTTTCCAGGGAGATTCTGAGAACGTTTTACTCTGGTTCCAGGGAGGTTCTGAGAACGCTTTACTCTGGTTCCAGGGAGGTTCTGAGAACGCTTTAATCTGTTTCCAGGGAGGTTCTGATAACGTTTTACTATGGTTTCAGGGAGGTTCTGAGAACTCTTTACTCTGGATCCAGGGAGGTTCTGAGAACGCTTTACTCTGGTTCCAGGGAGGTTCTGAGAACGCAACACATTTATTTTTTATTGTGACACAGCATCAGTGAGATTCAAACCGATGATCTTCTGTTCTTTATCCATGGAATTCATCCACTGCGCCACCAGGATGAAGCTGGTGTGCCATGTTTTTATATATATATATATATATATATATATACAAAGCTGTTAATTTTAGTCTATTCAAACAGACCCCATTTCAAGGGAAACAGGCACTCATTAAGATCAGGTGTGGCCAACACCTGAACACATGGAATATACATGTTTTTAAATATATGTTTTTAAACATTCTTGGAACATTCTCTGAATGTTACTTATGTCTTCTTGTGCTTTTATGGAACATTCTTTAACGTTCTCTGAACAATTTGAGAACATGTTCTTAAATAGAACCATGAAGAAACCTATAGGAAACGTTATCCTGAAGCACTGAAATTCCCACTGAAGAATGTTGTTTCTTAACGTTCTCTGAACTATTTGAGAGCATTCCTAACGTCAAACCAGTTGGAGAACGTTCCTAGAAGATTACCATTATTTAAATTAAATGTAACCATGTTTGAACTTTTAGGAAATGTTCTGTTAAAGTAATGAAATACGAAGAAAAATAACGATATCTGTCAAGTTCCTTAAATGTGCTGAGAAAGTTTGAAAGCCAAGCAACTATCCTGCACCATTCCCAGAACGTTGTGGGAAGGTTGCTTACAAAATAACCATAGGACCACCGCGCCCTCACCAAGTTCTTAGAAACATACGGTTGTCAGAACGTTGTGTGCTAGCTGGGTAACACATTGAATCATCCGTGTAAATGTTTCTCTTCTTAAGATCCTTATTCACCTTACCCCTTCACACGGGCACATTAGGAGAACATACAGTCCATATATCTACACACCATCTCTGCTGTCCACACGGCTAGGCCTGCATGTATGTCTTCATTCATACTGAATGGGAAAGAAATGTATGCAAAATCCCTGCTATGGCCTCCAGCTTTGTAATTTGACTAGCAAGATGCTTAAATAAATCAACCAATACCCTTTAACACACACTCTCTTGCGCTCTCTCTCTCTCTCTTTCTCTCTTTCTCTTTCTCTCTGTTTCTCTCTCTCTCTCTCTTTCTCCTTCTCTCTCTCTCTCTCTGTTTCTCTCTCTCTCTCTCTTTCTCCTTCTCTCTCTCTGTCTCTGTCTCTTTCTCTCTCTGTTTCTCTCTCTCTGTCTCTCTTTCTCTCTCTCTCTCTCTCTTTCTCCTTCTCTCTCTCTGTCTGTCTCTCTCTGTTTCTCTCTCTCTGTTTCTCTCTCTGTTTCTCTCTCTCTCTCTCTCTCTCTTTCTCCTTCTCTCTCTCTCTCTTTCTCCTTCTCTCTCTCTCTTTCTCCTCTCTATCTCTTTCTCTCTCTGTTTCTCTCTCTTTCTCCTTCTCCCTCTCTCTCTCTCCCTCTCTCTCTCTCTCTCTCTCTCTCTCTCTCTCTCTCTCTCTCTCTCTCTCTCTCCGCCTCTCTCTCTGTCTCTGTCTCTCTCTGTTTCTCTCTCTCTGTTTCTCTCTCTGTTTCTCTCTCTCTCTCTCTCTCTCTCTCTCTCTCCGTCTCTCTCTTTCGCTTTCCATTCACAGCGTATAGAGGCGACTGAGTGGCTGGGCTATAAATTAGGTGAACAAAACTAGCTGTCTGGCTCTATGGTAATTGGCTGTGCTGTCCGCTGTTATATGTTTCTATCCAGCCAGTTGTTATTCAGAATCATAAAACACAATGACTGCACATAATGATATTTCCTGGGAGGGGAGACAGACAGGCGGGCAGGCAGGCGAACAGGCGGAGGAGCATTTGAATATATTTTAAGGAGATTTAGCTGCTGTGCCTTCAGCACCAAGCATCGTGCCGTAACCAACATCATTCTTTACCCTGGCTTTATTAAATGTAATGTAGTGCTCTACTGTTGCCATTCAATCCCATACAGGATAGAATTATTACAGAGGTATTTATACTGAATGCTGATGATGGAGAGAGTAGCTCGGGTTGAATTGTTTTCTCCCTGGCAACTAAATCCACTGACTTTGGCTTCAGCAACACTGTATTGTATATCAGTGTCTTAATTACTGATAGTCAAATCAAATCGCATGTTATTGGTCACATACATATATCTACCAGATATTATTGGTCACATACACATATCTACCAGATGTTATTGGTCACATACACATATCTACCAGATGTTATTGGTCACACACACATATCTACCAGATGTTATTGGTCACACACACATATCTACCAGATGTTATTGGTCACATACACATATCTACCAGATGTTATTCTGGGTGAAGCAAAATGCTTGTGTTTCCGTGCTGTAGTATCTAACAATTCACAACAATTCGCAATAATACACACAAATCGAAATGAAAATAATTTAATTAAGAAATATATACATATTAGGATGAGCAATGTCGGAGTGGAATGAACTAGTATGCAGTAGAATACAGCATATACATATGAAATTTGTAAAACATGAAAGAAAACATGATTAAAGTGACTAGGGTTCCATTATTAAAGTGACCAGTGATTCCATGTCTATGTAAATGGGGCAGCAGCCTCTAAGGTGCAGGGTTGAGTAACCGGATGGAAGCCGGCTAGTGATGGCTCTTTATCAGCCTGATGGCCTTGAGATAGAAGCTGTTTTTCAGTCTCTCGGTCCCAGCTTGGATGCACCTGTACTGACCTCGCCTTCTGGATGGTAGCGGGGTGAACAGGCCGTGGCTCGGGTGATTGTTGTCCTTGATGATCTTTTTGGCATTCCTGTGACATCGGGTGGTGTAGGTGTCCTGGAGGGCAGGTAGTTTGCCCCCGGTGATGCGTTGGGCAGGCCGCACCACCCTCTGGAGAGCCCTGCGGTTGCGGGAGGTGCAGTTGTCGAACCAGGCGGTGATACAGCCCGACAGGATGCTGTTACGTTCCCTCGTTTATGTGTTGTAGTTTGTGTATTTGCATGTGTTTATTTCAGGAAATGGCTTCCTGAAATCCCTCAAGCAGCTGATTGGTCGACTCCAGGGCTAATTGGAGAGCTGACCCCGCCCCCTCGTCAAGACACAGCTGTCTCCAGTTACATTCATTCTGAAGCTATATAAAAGCCAGTGTTCTGTTCAGGAGAGAGAGATTTTGGAGGTAGGGATTGCTGAGAGAGATTTTGCTAGAGAGATTTTGCTAGAGAGATTTTGCTAGAGAGATTTTGCTAGAGAGATTTTGCTGAGGTCATTGCTGAGCGATTGTTTGTGATAGAGAGTTTTTGCTAGAGGTTGATTTTGCTGGGAGTTCATTGCTGAGAGTGGGTATGTTCTGTGAGTTTGTTGCTCAGGTAGAGCTTAGTTGATGTCCTTTGTTTCTTAGTTTGTTTGTAAAATTGTGTAATATTCTGTTTCATTTGTTCCCAGGGGGGAAGGGGAAGGCACCTTGGGAGTGCTTAGGCAGGAGGCCCGCGGGCATACATATACCCGTAGTATATTCACTGTCTAGGCACACTAGGTAAGACCTGGGTGGACCACTCCCTGTATTTTGGTTAGGGCACCAGGTGGTGCTAAATTAGGTAAGTAGTGGGTAGGCAGGTAAGATAGGAGAGGGGGGGGGGGCTTTGAGATTTACTTTCTTTGCTTTGGTTCCGTCCAGCCCTTTTCCCCATATTACTGTGTACAGGAATAAAGTCCTTGTAAAACGGTACCACATTCTGCCTGTTGTCATCCTTACTCGCACCTACGGTCCATACCTTTTTCACTTCACAGAGAGTTTAGTTGTAGCAGGGTGTTGCGTTCCCTCTTCAGAGAGGCGTGCGTAACAGATGCTCTCAATTGTGCATCTGTAAAAGGGTTTTTCGGTGACAAGCCAAATTTCTTCAGCCTCCTGAGGTTGAAGAGGTGCTGTTGCCCCTTCTTCACCACACTGTCTGTGTGGGTGGACCATTTCAGATTGTCAGTGATGTGTACACCGAGAAACTTTAAGCTATTCCCTTACAGTGACAAAGTTATTATGACATTTCTGTAATTGAAGGGGACAAAGAAAATGTCAAAGTGGCCTACGATAGAAGCTTAAATCACAGAAATTCCAAAGTAAACACACCAGAGAATTTTTTTTTTGTCAATTCTTGAATAACTTATCTTACTTTGAGAAAAGAAACGGAGTAGTCTTTTGTTGTTGGGAATAGTGATCTCCAGGTGTCCTGTCAATTATTTGTAGAGACATTTTTTTTCAACTTTTTTGGAGGTTCTTTAATTTTCTCTTTTTATTGCTACATCTTTCAACCTTATCGAATGTATGATTTAGGTTACCTGCTAAAATTATTGTTCCTGTCTGGATTTGCACCTGGTGGGATATACAATCAAATCAATGTGTATTTTTCACCACGTAAGGTACATTGCAATATTACAAAACGGCCTTCTTGGTCCATGTGTTTGGATATAAGGGAAAAAGGTGTATTCTTATTTATCAGGATGCCTACACCTCTGCTGTTACTACAGTAGGTGGCAGTATAGACCTCTACCTACACCTCTGCTGTTACTACATTTGTTGGCAGCACGGGCCTCTTCAACCCAGCTGCTCTTTTAATATTCAATTACATTTCCTTTTTAAGTATAACTCTTGCAGGAAAACCACATCTGCTGACAATCTCTTTAAGTGTTCAAGAGCCATATGCTTTTTTCCCCCCATCGTTGAGCCCATGCACATTCCATGTAATAAGTTTGGATTTTGTGTGTCTTGTATTTAATCAAAGTTAACTTTGTCTGTTCCGTCTATCTTTGAAGAACCAGATAAAACTGATTTTAGAAGACATGTCACATGAGAGCAGTGGGCATATGAAGCAGTGGCGGTCAGTGACGTTTAAGACGAGGGAGGACATTTATTTTTTCATGACCATGGCCTTATTTCTATTACATCATATTGGATGACAGTCATTCATATTCCATTCACCCAGTTCAATGTAACAGCGAGAGGTTTAGGCTACTACATGATACTAAAAATTTTACTTTACCCATCATGAGGTTGCTACAACCTAGCCTAGGAATGAAAGTTTACAACGTAGGTGCACACAGGTCGAGAGAAACATTTGAGGTGACAGACCGTGACACATTAAATACCTGCCTTACACACTCTTGCCTGCATCTAGCGGATATAGGGTGAAATCATTTGTCCAACAGTTGCAAACGAGGGATTCTATTGGAAAAATTCAGGTATATTTCTTCCCATTTTGTTCCGTTTGCTTCCGTTTAAGAAACACTTTTAAACAGAATCGGGGGAATGAAGACACCCCTGATCACGCGTAAACACAGTTCACTTTCATAGCAGCCACGTTGTATTCCTTCTTTCCTCCTCTCACCTTGTCCCTTCGCTTGTGGACTTCAATGCACAACACATCAGCTGTATGTGACCAGGCAAAAATAAACTTTCCAAGCCAAACCATATCATAACCACTGCACACAGCCTACATCGTTGTCACCATATTAGCTAAAGTAACGTCATAGTCAACATAGCTAATAGAGCTAACACATTAGTAAACCCGCCACAATGACGCAGCAACGTTACAGTGTACAGTCAGCAAGTAGTTTAGCCTTTACAGTTTAGCTCTTACACTGGCAATAAATTTGTTAAACCAAAAGCTTACCTTGACTTGGACGAGTTCCAGTGTTGTGTTGGATAGTCATAGCCAGCTAGCTAGCATAGCATCCTTCTGTTTGAGCAGGGTGTTTGAGTAGGCTACACTAACTAGCTGCATTTGCTATTTAAGTAAGTGAAACTGAAAGTTAAAATAATATTAAATCTCTATCTCTCACTTGCTTCTCCTTCATTTTGGAAGAAATTAATTTTTTAATTAAAACTGTTCAACTATTCTTTCTCTCTCTTTGAGTCAACTACTTACCACATTTCATGCCGTGATAGCTAGCTGAAGCTTAAGCTTTCAGTACTAGATTCATTCTCTGATCCTTTGATTGGGTGAACAATATGTCAGTTCATGCCACAAGAACTCTAATAGGTTGAAGGATGTCCTCCGGGAAGTTGTCATAATAACTGTGTAAGTCTATGGAAGCGGGTGAGAACCATGAGCCTCCTAGGTTTTGTATTGAAGTCAATGTACCCAGAGGAGGACGGAAGCTAGCTGTCCTCCAGTTACACCATGGTGCCACCCTACAGAGGGCTGTTGAGGCTACTGTAAACTTTCCTTGCAAAATTGTGTTTTAATAAATTATTTGGTGACGTGATTATAAATGATAAAACCTAGTATAGTTTTATCTAAAAATTGTATATTTTTAAAAATGTTTTACCATTTAATGTTTTTTTTTAATTAACTTCCTACCCTTCCTCTGAGGAGCCTCCACTGACTGATATGAAGGCAGTAGCCTGACAGGTAGAAGTGTTGGGTCAGTAACTGAAAGGTTGCTGGATTGAATCCCAGAGCCAAAAAGGTACAAATCTGTTCTTCTGAGCAAGGCTGGAAGCCACCCTCACCTCTCTGGTTCAGAAGGGTTAGATTAAATGTGGAAGACTCATTACAGTTGAATGCATTCATTTGTAAAACATGGCTAGGTATCTTCCTTCATTCCATGGAATGGGACAGAAATAGTTATTACATAGAGCATGTGGGCTGAGCAGACATTTAACAGAAAAATTATAAAATAAAGTACTGCTTTGTACTTTGTGGCGCAATGCCTTTTTAGGGATTTTAAAGCTCCAACTACTCCCCTAATGAACCAACAGTCTGTGGATTATGTCATTGTGCATGCATTGGAGAAAGACTGACACTTAAAGGAAAACTCCACCCAAAACATATCTTTTGGTATTTGTTTAATTAGTCCATTATTGATATCTGTCTAGTTCTTCTATCCAGTGTCTGTGTTATTTTTCCCGTCTTAATCTTTTCTTTTTATTGGCCAGTCTGCAACTCTGCCTAGAAGGCCAGCATCCCCGAGTCGCCTCTTCACTGTTGACGTTGAGACTGGTGTTTTGTGGGTACTATTTAATGAAGCTGCCAGTTGAGGATTTGTGAGGGTACTGTTTCTCAAACTAGACACTCTAACGTACTTGTCCTCTTGCTCAGTTGTGCACCGGGGCCTCCCACTCCTCTTTCTAGTCTGGTTAGAGCCAGTTTGCGCTGTTCTGTGAAGGGAGTAGTACACAGCGTTATACGAGATCTTTAGTTTCTTGGCAATTACTCACATGGAAGAACACATGAAAACTATCTTTTGGTATTTGTTTCATTCGTCCATTGTTAACATAGACCCAAAAAGTTTTCAAGATATGCAACTTTGAGAATACAGAATTCTGGCCTGTGTGACACGAAGCAAAAAGCAGCATCGTGTTCTGAAAAATGCATCATACAGAGATGATGTATATATTTTCAAAGTTACATATCTTGAAACTTGATTTCTGAAATGCAAAGAATTTTGGGACTATATGAACAATGGGCTAACGAAACAAATACCAAAATATTGTTTTTGAGTGGAGTATTCCTTTTAAGTATTGTGGTTAGTTTGTATTACCTTGTAAATTAAATTAAAATATAGTGACTAGTGGGGGTCTACTTGGGGAGAGTGGGTCCAATGCGAAATGAGTGGAGGCCAAGTTTCAATCTAACAACTATAGCTGCCAAAACGACAGGCAGCAGCAATTTCTTATTTTCTGTTGATTCAACATTCAGCTGAAGCTTAGCTTCCTCCTCTCCCACTGTGATGACTTATTCTTCTCTATCGCTCTGTGTGTGTGTGTGTGTTCATTCTGTTGGTCTTATCCTGTTGCAGCATCTGCTTCTGAAGCTAGGAGGCTTAGAGAGGGGTTTAATAGGAATGTCCTGAAGAGTTTACCACGGGTGTAGGCAGGAAGTGTTGGCTGGACTTCCTGCCGGTTGGAACTGTGTTCTGTGGATCTCTCTGCTATCACAGAATATATATGTTGGGCAGGTGGATGCTGAGATGATGTTGAGGAGGCAGGTTTCTCTCTGCAAAGGTTTTAACTCACTCACATATCTAGGGGGTTTGTGTCTCAGTGTGTGATTCTCAGAACGTTGGGTAGGAGAGCCTCACGAATCCACCTACAATTAGAGATAGATAGTTGTCAATGGCCGGTGTTCCAACAGTTCTTGGTTTGTCTAAATTACAGATGGATTTGTGAGTAGCTTCCTATTTCTTGATGGTGTGGAATAATCGCTGTTTGAGAGAGACAGAGATATAGAAATAGGTACCTCCTGCCATTCCATTATTTTCCCCTTGATGGAACACTTACTTAAAAGCCATTTATTGAAAATACTGGGCCAATTACAAACAGTTAGTATAGAGTTTCCTTCAAAACATCCAGTCTGAAAATGAATATGATTTATTTTTATTTTTCACTATTCATATAAAATGTTAACTTTTCAGAATAACTGTTATGTACCTCTTTGATTTATTTTCATGCTGTCAGACATACCTCTTCCCCTGAGGAAGTTTCTGCAGTTCCCTGGTGTACGGTTGTCCATCTAATCAACACTCATGGTAATGTGATTTAGCAGGAAATGGTTCTTTCTCTCCTTTCTCTCTGTCCCCTCCTCCTCTCATTCAGACAGGGTTCTTTTATAGACTCTCATTCTCTCCTTCTGCTGCCAAGCTTTTCTTCTGACAGACAGATACAATGTTCCTCCAGACTGCTGTGGCTGTTCTCACGCTTTCTGCTTCGACATTAAGAAAACATTTTTATTTTCTCCTGGCCTTCTCTCTCCCTCTGTTTCTCTATCTCCCATTCCTTTGTGTTCTCTCTTTCTCCATCTCTCTCTCTCTCTCTCTCTCTCTCTCTCTCTGTCAATCTCTCTCTCTCTCTTTCTCTCTCTCTCTCTCTCTCTCTCTTTATTTCTTTCTCTCTCTCTGCCCATCTCTCCCCCTCTCTCCCTATGTTTCTCTATCTCCCATTCCTTTGTGTTCTCTCTTTCTCCATCTCTCTTTCTCTCTCTTTTTCTTTCTTTCTCTCTCTCTGCCCATCTTTCCCCCCTCTCTCCCCTTTGTTTCTCTTTATTTCTCTTTCTACCTCTCCCTTTCCCTCTCTCTTCCCCTCACTCTCTCTCAACAATGTCAGTCCATCTACCTATTCTTTCTCTCCAGTGACGCTCCCTCCCCTCTGCTTTCTCTCTCTCCTCGTCAACCAATGCCAAAAAACATTGAATGAAACCCTCTCCTCCTCTCTCCCCCAGCCCCTCCCTCTTCCCCCGCTTCCCTCAGACAGGCATGCAGAACGTGCCCTGACTACCAGTCCTGTCTGTCGTTTAATTACTAATTACATACGCACTGACACCTCGCTCTACTGCTCCATCTTTTCAGCCTGCAGGAGAACAGATCTCTCTCTCTTTCACCCACATATCTCTTTCTCCCCATCTCCCATTCTCTCCACCTCTCTCTCTCCCCCCTCTCTCTCTTCACCTCTCTTTTCTCTCCCTCTCCCCCCTCTCTCTATCTCTCTCTCCTCACCTCGCTTTCTCTCTCTCCCTTTCCCCTCTCTCTCCACCTCTCTCTCTCCACCTCTCTCTTTCCACCTCTCTCGCTCTCTCTCTGTCTCGCTCTCTCTTTCTCTCTCACTCTCTTGCTCTCTCTCTGCCCATCTCTCCCCCTCTCGCTCTCAATCTCTCTCTCTCTCTCTCTCTCTCTCTCTCTCTCTCTCTCTCTCTTGCTTTCTCTGCCCATCTCTCTCCCTCTCCCCATTCCCCTTCTCTCTGAATCCTTTTCTCTAAATTCAATTCAAAGGGCTTTATTGGCATGGGAAACATGTTTACATTGCCTAAGCAAGTGAAAGAGATAATAAACAAAAGTGAAATAAACAAAATAAATATAAATATCACGTTTTGAAGTAAGACCCAGATGCAGACAACATCAAATTAACAACAGTTTACTAATCCAACAGGGAAAGGCAAAAGACAGGTCTGGAAACAGGAGACAAAGGGCATGAAAGGGGATGTATGTGAAGGACAACAGAAGTTGAACAACATGAAAGGGGATGTATGTGAAGGACAACAGAAGTTGAACAACATGAAAGGGGATGTATGTGAAGGACAACAGAAGTTGAACAACATGAAAGGGGATGTATGTGAAGGACAACAGAAGTTGAACAACATGAAAGGGGATGTATGTGAAGGACAACAGAAGTTGAACAACATGAAAGGGGATGTATGTGAAGGACAACAGAAGTTGAACAACATGAAAGGGGATGTATGTGAAGGACAACAGAAGTTGAACAACATGAAAGGGGATGTATGTGAAGGACAACAGAAGTTGAACAACATGAAAGGGGATGTATGTGAAGGACAACAGAAGTTGAACAACATGAAAGGGGATGTATGTGAAGGACAACAGAAGTTGAACAACATGAAAGGGGATGTATGTGAAGGACAACAGAAGTTGAACAACATGAAAGGGGATGTATGTGAAGGACAACAGAAGTTGAACAACATGAAAGGGGATGTATGTGAAGGACAACAGAAGTTGAACAACATGAAAGGGGATGTATGTGAAGGACAACAGAAGTTGAACAACATGAAAGGGGATGTATGTGAAGTGCAACAGAAGTTGAACAACATGAAAGGGGATGTATGTGAAGGACAACAGAAGTTGAACAACATGAAAGGGGATGTATGTGAAGGACAACAGAAGTTGAACAACATGAAAGGGGATGTATGTGAAGGACAACAGAAGTTGAACAACATGAAAGGGGATGTATGTGAAGGACAACAGAAGTTGAACAACATGAAAGGGGATGTATGTGAAGGACAACAGAAGTTGAACAACATGAAAGGGGATGTATGTGAAGGACAACAGAAGTTGAACAACATGAAAGGGGATGTATGTGAAGTGCAACAGAAGTTGAACAACATGAAAGGGGATGTATGCGAAGGACAACAGAAGTTGAACAACATGAAAGGGGATGTATGCGAAGGACAACAGAAGTTGAACAACATGAAATTGGATGTCTGTGAAGTGCAACAGAAGTTGAACAACATGAAAGGGGATGTATGTGAAGTGCAACATAAGTTGAACAACATGAAAGGGGATGTATGTGAAGGACAACAGAAGTTGAACAACATGAAAGGGGATGTATGTGAAGGACAACAGAAGTTGAACAACATGAAAGGGGATGTATGTGAAGGACAACAGAAGTTGAACAACATGAAAGGGGATGTATGTGAAGGACAACAGAAGTTGAACAACATGAAAGGGGATGTATGTGAAGGACAACAGAAGTTGAACAACATGAAAGGGGATGTATGTGAAGGACAACAGAAGTTGAACAACATGAAAGGGGATGTATGTGAAGTGCTACAGAAGTTGAACAACATGAAAGGGGATGTATGTGAAGGACAACAGAAGTTGAACAACATGAAAGGGGATGTATGTGAAGGACAACAGAAGTTGAACAACATGAAAGGGGATGTATGTGAAGTGCTACAGAAGTTGAACAACATGAAAGGGGATGTATGTGAAGGACAACAGAAGTTGAACAACATGAAAGGGGATGTATGTGAAGGACAACAGAAGTTGAACAACATGAAAGGGGATGTATGCGAAGGGCAACAGAAGTTGAACAGCAGAGGGGGTAATCATTTTGGATAAACAGGGGGGGGGGGGGGTTGCGGGATTCCACCCAGAGGGGCAGATCCCATGGTGGACAGCCGGGGGTCCGATGGCGATCCGCTTGTCGTCGATATCTGGAGGTGGTCTTGAAGAGGGCCAACCGGGCTGTCCTCCAGGTACGACGACAGCGACGGACAAACGTCTGGGCAGAAGGTACGCTGATCTCTTCTTCCTGCTCGGTGAAGAGCAGGGGATGATACAACAGGTCACACATCTTGCTGCTGTGATGGCACACTGCGCTATTTCACCCAGTAGATATGGGAGTTTATCAAAATTTGATTTGTTTTTAAATTCTTTGTGGGTCTGTGTAATCTGAGGGAAATCTGTGTCTCTAATATGGTCATACATTGGGCAGGAAGTTAGGAAGTGCAGCTTAGTTTCCACCTAATTTTGTGGGCAGTGTGCACATAGCCTGTCTTCTCTTGAGAGCCAATAGCAAGGCTATGCTCACTGAGTCTGTACATAGTCAAAGCTTTCCTTAATTTTGTGTCAGTCACAGTGGTCAGGTATTCCGCCGCTGTGTACTCTCTGTGTAGGGACAAATAGCATTCTAGTTTGCTCTGTTTTTTTGTGAATTATTTTCAATGTGTCAAGTAATTATCTTTTTGTTTTCTCATGATTTGGTTGGGTCTAATTGTGTTGCTGTCCTTGTGTTTGTGAACAGAGCCCCAGGACCAGCTTGCTTAGGGGACTCTTCTCCAGGTTCATCATTCTGTAGGTGAAGGCTTTGTTATGGAAGGTTTGGGAATCGCTTCCTTTTAGGTGGTTGTATAATTTTCTGTCTCTTTTCTGGATTTTGATGATTAGTGGGTATCGGCCTAATTCTGCTCTGCATCCATTATTTGGTGTTCTACGTTGTACACTGAGGATGTTTTTGCAGAATTCTGCATGTATTAGTCTCAATTTGGTGTTTGTCCCATTTTGTGAACTCTTGGTTGGTGAGCGGACCCCAGACCTCACAACCATATAGGGCAATGGGTTCTATGACTGATTCAAGTATTTTTAGCCAGATGCTAATTGGTATGTCGAACTTTATGTTCCTTTTGATGGCGTAGAAGGCCTTCTCTCTCCATGCTACTTGCCGCGCTAGCTTCTGCCTGTGGCTTCGTGTGGTTGTGACTCTTCCTCCCTTCACCAGAGAATCATCCATAGAAACCCTCATCACACCTCATGCCGACTGCAAAGATCTCTAGTCATTCGTATGTAAAACAGCAGCTGAATCAAGTGATAGACCTCTTAGTTAGAAAAAACAAAAACATGTTAATTCTTTTAAGACTAATATCAAAACAAAAAACATTTTATTTGTCACATGCACGGAATACAATAGGACCTTACCCACAATGCAGTTCAAAAAATAGAGTTAAAGGAAATATTTACTAAATAAACTAAAGTAAAAAATAAAATAAAAAGTAACACAATAAAATAACAGTAACGAGGCTATATACAGGGGGTACCGGTACAGAGTCAATGTGGAGGCTATATACAGGGGGTACCGGTACAGAGTCAATGTGGAGGCTATATACAGGGGGTACCGGTACAGAGTCAATGTGGAGGCTATATACAGGGGGTACCGGTACAGAGTCAATGTGGAGGCTATATACAGGGGGTACCGGTACAGAGTCAATGTGGAGGCTATATACAGGGGGTACCGGTACAGAGTCAATGTGGAGGCTATATACAGGGGGTACCGGTACAGAGTCAATGTGGAGGCTATATACAGGGGGTACCGGTACAGAGTCAATGTGGAGGCTATATACAGGGGGTACCGGTACAGAGTCAATGTGGAGGCTATATACAGGGGGTACCGGTACAGAGTCAATGTGGAGGCTATATACAGGGGGTACCGGTACAGAGTCAATGTGGAGGCTATATACAGGGTATTACGGTACAGAGTCAATTTGGAGGCTATATACAGGGTATTACGGTACAGAGTCAATGTGGAGGCTATATACAGAGTATTACGGTACAGAGTCAATGTGGAGGCTATATACAGGGGGTACCGGTACAGAGACAATGTGGAGGTTATATACAGGGTATTACGGTACAGAGTCAACGTGGAGGCTATATACAGGGCATTACGGTACAGAGTCAATGTGGAGGCTATATACAGGGGATACCGGTACAGAGTCAATGTGGAGGCTATATACAGGGTATTACGGTACAGAGTCAATTTGGAGGCTATATACAGGGGGTACCGGTACAGAGACAATGTGGAGGCTATATACAGGGGGTACCAGTACAGAGACAATGTGGAGGCTATATACAGGGTGTTACGGTACAGAGTCAATGTGGAGGCTATATACAGGGGGTACCGGTACAGAGTCAATGTGGAGGCTATATACAGGGGGTACCGGTACAGAGTCAATGTGGAGGCTATATACAGGGTGTTACGGTACAGAGTCAATGTGGAGGCTATATACAGGGGGTACCGGTACAGAGTCAATGTGGAGGCTATATACAGGGGGTACCGGTACAGAGTCAATATGGAGGCTATATACAGGGGGCACCGGTACAGAGTCAATGTGGAGGCTATATACAGGGGGTACCGGTACAGAGTCAATGTGGAGGCTATATACAGGGGGTACCGGTACAGAGTCAATGTGGAGGCTATATACAGGGGGTACCGGTACAGAGTCAATGTGGAGGCTATATACAGGGGGTACCGGTACAGAGTCAATGTGGAGGCTATATACAGGGTATTACGGTACAGAGTCAATTTGGAGGCTATATACAGGGTATTACGGTACAGAGTCAATGTGGAGGCTATATACAGGGTATTACGGTACAGAGTCAATGTGGAGGCTATATACAGGGGGTACCGGTACAGAGACAATGTGGAGGTTATATACAGGGTATTACGGTACAGAGTCAACGTGGAGGCTATATACAGGGCATTACGGTACAGAGTCAATGTGGAGGCTATATACAGGGGGTACCGGTACAGAGTCAATGTGGAGGCTATATACAGGGTATTACGGTACAGAGTCAATTTGGAGGCTATATACAGGGGGTACCGGTACAGAGACAATGTGGAGGCTATATACAGGGGGTACCAGTACAGAGACAATGTGGAGGCTATATACAGGGTGTTACGGTACAGAGTCAATGTGGAGGCTATATACAGGGGGTACCGGTACAGAGTCAATGTGGAGGCTATATACAGGGGGTACCGGTACAGAGTCAATGTGGAGGCTATATACAGGGTGTTACGGTACAGAGTCAATGTGGAGGCTATATACAGGGGGTACCGGTACAGAGTCAATGTGGAGGCTATATACAGGGGGTACCGGTACAGAGTCAATGTGGAGGCTATATACAGGGGGTACCGGTACAGAGTCAATGTGGAGGCTATATACAGGGGGTACCGGTACAGAGTCAATATGGAGGCTATATACAGGGGGCACCGGTACAGAGTCAATGTGGAGGCTATATACAGGGGGTACCGGTACAGAGACAATGTGGAGGCTATATACAGGGGGTACCGGTACAGAGACAATGTGGAGGCTATATACAGGGGGTACCGGTACAGAGTCAATGTGGAGGCTATATACAGGGGTACTGGTAGAGAGTCAATGTGGAGACTATATACAGGGGGTACCGGTACAGAGACAATGTGGAGGCTACATACAGAGGGTACCGGTACAGAGTCAATGTGGAAGCTATATACAGGGGGTACCGATACTGAGTCAATGTGGAGGCTATATACAGGGGGTACCGGTACAGAGACAATGTGGAGGCTACATACAGGGGGTACCGATACTGAGTCAATGTGGAGGCTATATACAGGGGGTACCGGTACAGAGTCAATATGGAGGCTATATACAGGGGGTACCGGTACAGAGTCAATGTGGAGGCTATATACAGGGGGTACCGGTACAGAGTCAATGTGGAGGCTATATACAGGGGGTACCGGTACAGAGTCAATGTGGAGGCTATATACAGGGGGTACCGGTACAGAGTCAATGTGGAGGCTTTATACAGAAGGTATCGGTACTGAGTCAATGTGGAGGCTATATACAGGGGGTACCGGTATATAGAGAGAGAGTCAATGTGAGAGTCAATGTGCGGGGGTCACCGGTCAGTCAAGGTCATTGAGTTAATGTATATGTAGGTAGAGGTAAAGTGACCATGCATAGATAATATACAGTGAGTAGCAGCTGTGTACCTAAGGGGGGTGGGGGGCAGTGATGTACTGGGCCGTACTCACTACCCTCAGTAGCGCTTATGATCGGTTGCCAAGCAGTTGCCATACCAGACGACGATGCAGCCGGTCAGGATCTATAATAAATATCTTACTACACTTTTAAACATGAACACAATGATACAATAAGAGTTTTGACCTCACTGTGACTTCCGACCTCTCTAGTTCTTTCAAATATGTCGTCCTTCATCTTTGTATTTTCCAGAAGAACACAAGGATAAGACGAAGATACTTTTCTCCTTTACCTCAGTAGCTTTCTGTCTTAATTCATGTTCCCTGCTTCATCAGCTCACGTTGCAGTGTAATGCTGCGCTCTCTCTCTCTCTCTGTGTGTGTGTGTCTGGGATGTGTGTGTTTGTGTATGTGTGAGTGTGTGTGTGTATGTGTGAGTGTGCCTGTGTGTGTGTGTGAGAGAGAGAGAGAGATCAGAAGATGCGTGGTAGATTGGACCAGCGGGGGAACCCACTCACACCCAGTAGACTAGCTGTTTCAATCCCATAATGTCCTTTCTGCTCTGCTCTCACTCCCTGTGTAACAATATGCAGTTCTTTGCAGGCGGGAACATCAATTTTCACTCTGTATTCTGCTTATGTGAAATTGATATGTCAGATAAGGGAAAATGACCCTGTTAGGAGAGCATGATTAAAACTAGACACTCTGTATTCTGCTTATGTGAAATTGATATGTCAGATAAGGGAAATGACCCTGTTAGGAGAGCATGATTAAAACTAGACACTCTGTATTCTGCTTATGTGAATTGATATGTCAGATAAGGGAAATGACCCTGTTAGGAGAGCATGATTAAAACTAGACACTCTGTATTCTGCTTATGTGAAATTGATATGTCAGATAAGGGAAAATGACCCTGTTAGGAGAGCATGATTAAAACTAGACACTCTGTATTCTGCTTATGTGAAATTGATATGTCAGATAAGGGAAAATGACCCTGTTAGGAGAGCATGATTAAAACTAGACACTCTGTATTCTGCTTATGTGAAATTGATATGTCAGATAAGGGAAAATGACCCTGTTAGGAGAGCATGATTAAAACTAGACACTCTGTATTCTGCTTATGTGAAATTGATATGTCAGATAAGGGAAAATGACCCTGTTAGGAGAGCATGATTAAAACTAGACACTCTGTATTCTGCTTATGTGAAATTGATATGTCAGATAAGGGAAAATGACCCTGTTAGGAGAGCATGATTAAAACTAGACACTCTGTATTCTGCTTATGTGAAATTGATATGTCAGATAAGGGAAAATGACCCTGTTAGGAGAGCATGATTAAAACTAGACACTCTGTATTCTGCTTATGTGAAATTGATATGTCAGATAAGGGAAAATGACCCTGTTAGGAGAGTGTTCCATGTAGAACCCCTTTGTGTTCCATGTAGAACCCCTTTGTGTTCCATGTAGAACCCTTTTGTGTTCCATGTAGAACCCTTTTGTGTTCCATGTAGAACCCCTTTGTGTTCCATGTAGAACCCCTTTGTGTTCCATGTAGAACCCTTTTGTGTTCCATGTAGAACCCCTTTGTGTTCCATGTAGAACCCTTTTGTATTCCATGTAGAACCCTTTTGTGTTCCATGTAGAACCCTTTTGTGTTCCATGTAGAACCCTCTGCGCTCTCTCGCTCTCTCACAGGGATAAATACACTGGGGTAAAATAAGCGACTCCTGAATGGGGTGGAGACAATCACAGGAACAGGTGAAACAGATCAGGGCGTGACAGCCGTCCCATGTGACAAAAGCAGTGGTGTGGCGTCTCTACAAGGAATCGATGAAAACACTTGGTATGTAAAGCATAAACACATTGTGATTATTTAATTGACCAGCCAACATGATTTGGCACTGCTTTTATTGATCTCACATCCCACAGCTGGTTGGACTGGAGGATGATACGGTGCTGGTGGAAAGCTATGGCTGGCAACAACACCTGACTTTGTACTTCAGGCCACTGCCACAGATCAAGCAATAGCAGCACTTCAGGTTGAATATCGTTTTCATTGCATTGTATGAGGTTATTCTTCTTCTCTAAACTTGGAAGGTGAATTGATCTGCAAGGTTGTAATTACTTATTTTTTTTTGTTATTTCCTGTTTTAACAGCTTCAAAGCTCTGGAGCCTGGTGTTGTTGTCGCCAAGGAGCGTTCGGACTCAGTCTGTGCAACGATGACGTCCTTCCTCCCATAGATGGTCCGTCTGTACAAGCACCACCTGGACTGTACAAGCACCACCTGGACTGTACAAGCACCACCTGGACTGTACAAGCACCACCTGGACTGTACAAGCACCACCTGGACTGTACAAGCACCACCTGGACTGTACAAGCACCACCTGGACTGCACACCGCTAGACAAACTTATATTTTTGAGAAGATCAGGGAGTTGTTGCGACGAAGAGGCAATGGGACATCACATGTCCTGAACCAAAGTCGAGGGCAGGACAGAAACAGGCTCTCCGAATATAGATTCCCTTGTTCATGCCTAGTTCGGACGGACCAGTCATCAGCACTGTCTGCAGGGCCTCTATTAATTAAAATGACTTTCTCCTAACACACACACACACACCCACACCCACACACACACACACACACACACACACATACGTTGCTGCTACTATTTGTTATCCTGCTGCTCAGCCACTTTACCCCTGATTGTATGCATATCTACCTCGTCTATCACTATCGTTATTGATATTGTTGGTATTGTACATACTGTATTTTATTTACAGTGACGCTGTACATTTCTGATATTGCTTCTATGCAAGTAACCATTTGGCTGAACCGCAGGTAAAACATCGCAGATTAAGTTACGTGTATGAAGTGTGTGTAACATTAGAGCTGTTTTCTCAGAAAGCCACTTCGCATTGCTAGTTCTGTAGAGACCCATCCACGTATCAAGACTTAGCAAAATATTGATATATATATATATATATATATATATATGTATAAAATGAATATTGATGGGGCGGCAGGGTGGCCTAGTGGTTAGAGCGTTGGACTAGTAACCGGAAGGTTGCAAGTTCAAATCCCTGAGCTGACGAGGTACAAATCTGTCGTTCTGCCCCTGAACAGGCAGTTAACCCACTACCCATTAAAAATAAGAATTTGTTCTTAACTGACTTGCCTAGTTAAATAAAGGTAAAATAAATAAAATATGTGCGTTCGTAACATGATTTTGTGACATACCACAACAATATTCAACAATATATACAACAATATTCGTGTGACCGTATCAAGTGTCCCACCACATAAATATATGGCGCCATGCATACTGTGTGTTTATGTACTGTACATGTGCAGCTCACTCGAGTTTTAACTCAGGTTGCATGGCCTTAACTTATGTATGGGATACTATGTGATAAGTGCATGTGTAACAGTATATACAGTAGGCTAATGTACCGGTGTGAAGGCATTTGGGCAGTGGTGTAAAGTACTTCAGTAAAAATACTTTAAAGTACTACATATGTTTTTTTTTTCTTTTCGGGGTATCAGTACATTATTTTACTATTTATATTTTGGGCTACTTTTACTTCACTACATTCTGAAAGAAAAATAATGTACTTTTTACTATACATTTTCCCTGACATCCATAAATTGTCCACTTCACACACTTATCAAGTGAACATCCCTGGTCATCCCTTCTAGCCTCTGATCTGGAGGACTCACTAAACAGAGAACATCCCTGGTCATCCCTTCTAGCCTCTGATCTGGAGGACTCACTAAACAGAGAACATCCCTGGTCATCCCTACTGCCTCTGATCTGGTGGACTCACTAAACAGAGAACATCCCTGGTCATCCCTACTGCCTCTGATCTGGTGGACTCACTAAACAGAGAACATCCCTGGTCATCTCTACTGCCTCTGATCTGGTGGACTCACTAAACAGAGAACATCCTTGGTCATCCCTGGTGATTCCTACTGCCTCTGATCTGGCAGACTCACTAAAAACAAATGTTTTGTTTGTAAATTGGAGTGTGCCCCTGGCTATCCGTCAATAAAAATATATATATTTTTATTGTGCCGTCTAGTTTAACATAATGAATTTGAAATTATTTATACTTTTATTTTTTATACTTAAGTACATTTTAGCAATTCCATTTACTTTTGATACTTAAGTATATTTAAAACCAACTACTTTTAGACATTTACTCAAGTAGTATTTTACTGGGTCATTTTTACTTTTTACTTGAGTCATTTTCTTATATCTTTACTTTTACTCAAGCAAGACAATTTGTTGTTATTTTTCCATCACTGGATGGGACTGGTGGTTATACCATTTCTTTCACATGACCCATCAATTTAGACAAGTGTGTCTGGGTATGCGACATCTAAAATATTTTTTATCTGGACACTTTCTGTCTACCTGTAATTTTTCCTTATTGTGGGCTACTACCCCTTTTAGTATTACTCTTTACTACGCTAATCACTGTTTACTACATGACCTCACATGTGAATCCTTAAAGAGATGGGTGGAGCTAAACGCTTAAGAGGGTGTGGTCCAAACACTACCATGGTCCAAACACACCAAGACAGTCGTGAAGAGGGAACAACAAAGCCTATTCCCCTCAGGAGACTGAAAACATGTGGCATGGGTCCTCAGAGCCTCAAAAGGTTCTACAGCTGCACCACCGAGAGCATCCTAATTACATGTACTGTACATATTACCTCATTAACCTCGACTAAACTGTACCCCAGCACATTGACTCTTTACCGGTACCCCCTGTATACAGCCCCCACATTGACTATGTACCGGTACTCCCTGTATATAGCCTCCACATTGACTCTGTACGGTACCCCCTGTATATAGCCTCCACATTGACTCTGTACCGGTACTCCCTGTATATAGCCTCCACATTGACTCTGTACCGGTACCCTCTGTATATAGCCTCCACATTGACTCTGTACCGGTACCCCCTGTATATAGACTCCCCATTGACTCTGTACCGGTACCCCCTGTATATAGCCTCCACATTGACTCTGTACCGGTACCCCCTGTATATAACCTCCACATTGACTATGTACTGGTACCCCCTGTATATAACCTCCATATTGACTCTGTACTGGTACCCCCTGTATATAGCCTCCATATTGACTCTGTACTGGTACCCCCTGTATATAGTCTCCACATTGACTCTGTACCGGTACCCCCTGTATATAGTCTCCACATTGACTCTGTACCGGTACCCCCTGTATATAGCCTTCACATTGACTCTGTACCGGTACCCCCTGTATATAGCTTCCACATTGACTCTGTACCGGTACCCCCTGTATATAGCCTCCACATTGACTCTGTACCGGTACCCCCTGTATATAGCCTCCACATTGACTCTGTACCGGTACCCCCTGTATATAGCCTCCACATTGACTCTGTACCGGTACCCCCTGTATATAGCCTCCACATTGACTCTGTACTGGTACCCCCTGTATATAGCCTCCACATTGACTCTGTACCGGTACCCCCTGTATATAGCCTCCACATTGACTCTGTACTGGTACCCCCTGTATATAGCCTCCACATTGACTCTGTACCGGTACCCCCTGTATATAGCCTCCACATTGACTCTGTACTGGTACTCCCTGTATATAGCCTCCACATTGACTCTGTACCGGTACCTCCCTGTATATAGCCTCCAAATTGAGTCTGTACCGAACCCCCTGTATATAGCCTCCAAATTGACTCCGTACCAGTACCTCCCTCAGTACGCTGAGGTCTGTCCAACGCTGGTCCGACCAAGCTGACTCCACACTCCAAGACTGCTTCCATCACGTGGACTGGGACATGTTTCGTATTGCGTCAGATAACAATATTGACGAATACGTTGATTCGGTGTGCGAGTTCATTAGAACGTGCGTTAAAGATGTCGTTCCCATAGCAACGATTAAAACATTCCCTAACCAGAAACCGTGGATTGATGGCAGCATTCGCGTGAAACTGAAAGCGCGAACCACTGCTTTTAATCAGGGCAAGGTGACTGGTAACATGACCGAATACAAACAGTGCAGCTATTCCCTCCGCAAGGCTATCAAACAAGCTAAGCGTCAGTACAGAGACAAAGTAGAATCTCAATTCAACGGCTCAGACACAAGAGGCATGTGGCAGGGTCTACAGTCAATCAAGGACTACAAGAAGAAATCCAGCCCAGTCACGGAGCAGGATGTCGTGCTCCCAGGCAGACTAAATAACTTTTTTGCCCGCTTTGAGGACAATACAGTGCCACTGACACGGCCTGCAACGAAAACATGCGGACTCTCCTTCACTGCAGCCGAGGTGAGTAAGACATTTAAACGTGTTAACCCTCGCAAGGCTGCAGGCCCAGACGGCATCCCCAGCCGCACCCTCAGAGCATGCGCAGACCAGCTGGCCGGTGTGTTTACGGACATATTCAATCAATCCCTATACCAGTCTGCTGTTCCCACATGCTTCAAGAGGGCCACCATTGTTCCTGTTCCCAAGAAAGCTAAGGTAACTGAGCTAAACGACTACCGCCCCGTAGCACTCACTTCCGTCATCATGAAGTGCTTTGAGAGACTAGTCAAGGACCATATCACCTCCACCCTACCCGACACCCTAGACCCACTCCAATTTGCGTACCGCCCAAATAGGTCCACAGACGATGCAATCTCAACCACACTGCACACTGCCCTAACCCATCTGGACAAGAGGAATACCTATGTGAGAATGCTGTTCATCGACTACAGCTCGGCATTCAACACCATAGTACCCTCCAAGCTCGTCATCAAGCTCGAGACCCTGGGTCTCGACCCCGCCCTGTGCAACTGGGTACTGGACTTCCTGACGGGCCGCCCCCAGGTGGTGAGGGTAGGCAACAACATCTCCACCCCGCTGATCCACAACACTGGGGCCCCACAAGGGTGCATTCTGAGCCCTCTCCTGTACTCCCTGTTCACCCACGACTGCGTGGCCACGCACGCCTCCAACTCAATCATCAAGTTTGCGGACGACACAACAGTGGTAGGCTTGAATACCAACAACGACGAGACGGCCTACAGGGAGGAGGTGAGGGCCCTCGGAGTGTGGTGTCAGGAAAATAACCTCACACTCAACGTCAACAAAACTAAGGAGATGATTGTGGACTTCAGGAAACAGCAGAGGGAACACCCCCCTATCCACATCGATGGAACAGTAGTGGAGAGGGTAGCAAGTTTTAAGTTCCTTGGCATACACATCACAGACAAACTGAATTGGTCCACTCACACAGACAGCATCGTGAAGAAGGCGCAGCAGCGCCTCTTCAACCTCAGGAGGCTGAAGAAATTCGGTTTGTCACCAAAAGCACTCACAAACTTCTACAGATGCACAATCGAGAGCATCCTGGCGGGCTGTATCACCGCCTGGTACGGCAACTGCTCCGCCCACAACCGTAAGGCTCTCCAGAGGGTAGTGAGGTCTGCAGAACGCATCACCGGGGGCAAACTACCTGCCCTCCAGGACACCTACACCACCCGATGTTACAGGAAGGCCATAAAGATCATCAAGGACATCAACCACCCGAGCCACTGCCTGTTCACCCCGCTATCATCCAGAAGGCGAGGTCAGTACAGGTGCATCAAAGCTGGGACCGAGAGACTGAAAAACAGCTTCTATCTCAAGGCCATCAGACTGTTAAACAGCCACCACTAACATTGAGTGGCTGCTGCCAACACACTGACTCAACTCCAGCCACTTTAATAATGGGAATTGATGGAACATGATGTAAATATATCACTAGCCACTTTAAACAATGCTACCTTATATAATGTTACTTACCCTACATTATTCATCTCATATGCATACGTATATACTGTACTCTATATCATCGACTGCATCCTTATGTAATACATGTATCACTAGCCACTTTAACTATGCCACTTTGTTTACATACTCACCTCATGTATATACTGTACTCGATACCATCTACTGTATCCTGCCTATGCTGCTCTGTACCATCACTCATTCATATATCCTTATGTACATATTCTTTATCCCCTTACACTGTGTATAAGAGAGTAGTTTTGGAATTGTTAGTTAGATTACTTGTTGGTTATTACTGCATTGTTGGAACTAGAAGCACAAGCATTTCGCTACACTCGCATTAACATCTGCTAACCATGTGTATGTGACAAATCAAATTTGATTTGATTTGATTTCCCTGTATATAGCCTCCACATTGACTCTGTACCGGTACCCCCTGTATATAGCCTCCACATTGACTCTGTACCGGTACCCCCTGTATATAGCCTCCACATTGACTCTGTACCGGTATCCCCTGTATATAGCCTCCACATTGACTCTGTACCGTAATACCCTGTATATAGCCTCCACATTGACTCTGTACCGGTACCCCCTGTATATAGCCTCCACATTGACTCTGTACCGGTACCCCCTGTATATAGCCTCCACATTGACTCTGTACCGTAATACCCTGTATATAGCCTCCACATTGACTCTGTACCGTAATACCCTGTATATAGCCTCCACATTGACTCTGTACCGGTACCCCCTGTATATAGCCTCGCTACTGTTATTTTACTGCTGCTCTTTAATTACTTATTATTTTTATTTTTATTTCTTACTTATTTCTATTTTTTACTTAACCTTTCTAGCGCAGGGGTTCCGCTAGAGGAACCCCTCGACAACATTCCGCTAGAGGAACCCCTCGACAACATTCCGCTAGAGGAACCCCTCGACAACATTCCGCTAGAGGAACCCCTCAACAACATTCCGCTAGAGGAACCCCTCGACAACATTCCGCTAGAGGAACCTCTCGACAACATTCCGCTGAAAAGGCAGCGCCCGAAATTCAAAAATATTTTTTTGAAATATGTAACTTTCACACATTAACAAGTCCAATACAGCAAACAAAAGATAAACTTCTTGTTAATCTACCCACCGTGTCCAATTTAAAAAATGCTTTACAGCTAAAGCACAATTTATGATTATGTTAGATCACCGCGAAGTCGAAAAAACACAGCCATTTTTCCAGCCAAAGATAGGAGTCACAAAAAGCAGAAATATAGATCAAATGAATCACTAACCTTTGATGATCTTCATCAGATGACACTCATAGGACATCATGTTACACAATACATGTATTTTTTGTTCGATAATGTGCATATTTATATCCAAAAATCTCAGTTTTACATTGGCTTCTTACGTGCAGTAATGTTTTGAATCCAAAACATCCGGTGATTTTGCAGGAATACTCATAATAAACATTGATAAAAGATACAAGTGTTATTCACAGAATTAAAGATAGACTTCTCCTTAATACAACTGCTGTGTCAGATAAAAAAATAAAAAAACAAGGCTCTCTGCCAGACCACTGACTCAAAGAGATCTCATGATCCCCTCCTTTATAGTAGAATCCTCATTCAAGTTTATAAAGACGGTTGACATCTAGTGGAAGCTGTCGGAAGTGCAACCTCATCCATATCTCAATGTGTATTCGGTGGGCCAAGCTTTGAAAAACTACAAACCTCAGATGTCCCACTTCCTGGTTGGATTTTTCTCAGGTTTTCGCCTGCCATATGAGTTCTGTCATATATCGAATACTAATGATAATATGCATATATTAGCATTTGGGACAGAGTAGGAGGCAGTTCACTCTGGGCACGCTATTCATCCAAAAGTGAAAATGCTGCCCCCTATCCCAAAAAGGTTACACTTATTTTTCATTTGATTTGATACGTATTGCACGTTTGTGGTTTGTCCCATTTGGTGAGGTTGGTGAGCGGACCCCAGACCTCACAACCACAAAGGGAAATGGGTTCCATAACGGATTCCAGTATTTTTTTGCCAGATTCTAATTGGTATTTCAAATTCTATGTTCCTTTTGAAGGTCCTTCTTGCCTCGTTCACAGCTTTGTGGAAGTTACCTGTGGCGCGGAGGTATGTATAGTTTTTTGTGTGCTCTAGGGCAACAGTATCTAGATGGAATTTGTATTTGTGGTCCTGGCAACTGGACCTTTTTTGGAACACCATTATTTTTGTCTTACTGAGATATACTGTCAGGGCCCAGGTCTGACAGAATCTGTGCAGAAGATCTTGGTGCTGCTGTTGGTCTTCCTTGGTTGGTGACAGGAGCACCAGATCATGATCTATATCTCAATTCAATTCTCTCTATTCTCTCTGTTCTCTATCTCTCCCTCTCCCTCTCCAGCCTAATTATCATAGTAACATCTGTCTATCCTCTTTTTATGAAGGAAAAACTCTCCTTCTCTCTGTTCCTCTCCGAGCATATGCCAGCGAACATCTCTCTGTTGGGGTTTAGACTCCTCAACATTACCTGCTGTTGAACCTGTTGATGACGTGTCTGTGGGCGAGAGGGACTGAGGGAGAACCACGGCAGATGACAACAGTTAGCACATCGCTCCTCTGTGTCCACTTGTCATATAGTCTCTCTCTCTCTGTCTCTGTCTCTGTCTCTCTCTCTCTCTCTTCTCTCTCTCTCTCTCTCTCTCTCTCTCTCTCTCTCTCTCTCTCTCTGTCTCTCTCTCTCTTTCTGTCTCTCTCTCTCTCTCTCTCTCT
>NW_027258389.1:47500-79504 GCF_045791955.1 Oncorhynchus clarkii lewisi
CCACTCATCAGTCCCCTCTCCAACACTCAGTCCCCTCTCCACCCCTCAGTCCCCTCTCCACCCCTCAGTCCCCTCTCCACTCATCAGTCCCCTCTCCAACACTCAGTCCCCTCTCCACTCATCAGTCCCCTCTCCACCCCTCAGTCCCCTCTCCAACACTCAGTCCCCTCTCCACTCATCAGTCCCCTCTCCACCCCTCAGTCCCCTCTCCAACACTCAGTCCCCTCTCCACTCATCAGTCCCCTCTCCACCCTTCAGTCCCCTCTCCACCCCTCAGTCCCCTCTCCACCCATCAGTCCCCTCTCCACTCATCAGTCCCCTCTCCACCCCTCAGTCCCCTCTCCACCACTCAGTCCCCTCTCCACTCATCAGTCCCCTGTCCACCGCTCAGTCCCCTCTCCAACACTCAGTCTTCTCTCCACTCATCAGTCCCCTCTCCACTCATCAGTCCCCTCTCCACCCCTCAGTCCCCTCTCCACCCCTCAGTCCCCTCTCCACCCCTCAGTCCCCTCTCCACCCCTCAGTCCCCTCTCCACTCATCAGTCCCCTCAGTCCCCTCTCCACCACTCAGTCCCCTCTCCACTCATCAGTCCCCTCTCCACCACTCAGTCCCCTCTCCACTCATCAGTCCCCTCTCCAACACTCAGTCCCCTCTCCACCCCTCAGTCCCCTCTCCACCCCTCAGTCCCCTCTCCACCCCTCAGTCCCCTCTCCACCCATCAGTCCCCTCTCCACCCCTCAGTCCCCTCTCCACTCATCAGTCCCCTCTCCACCCCTCAGTCCCCTCTCCACCCCTCAGTCCCCTCTCCACCCCTCAGTCCCCTCTCCACCCCTCAGTCCCCTCTCCACTCATCAGTCCCCTCAGTCCCCTCTCCACCACTCAGTCCCCTCTCCACTCATCAGTCCCCTCTCCAACACTCAGTCCCCTCTCCACCCCTCAGTCCCCTCTCCACCCCTCAGTCCCCTCTCCACCCATCAGTCCCCTCTCCACCCCTCAGTCCCCTCTCCACTCATCAGTCCCCTCTCCACTACTCAGTCCCCTCTCCGCCCCTCAGTCCCCTCTCCACTCATCAGTCCCCTCTCCACCACTCAGTCCCCTCTCCACCCCTCAGTCCCCTCTCCACTCATCAGTCCCCTCTCCACCCCTCAGTCCCCTCTCCACCCCTCAGTCCCCTCTCCACTCATCAGTCCCCTCTCCACCCCTCAGTCCCCTCTCCACTCATCAGTCCCCTCTCCACCCCTCAGTCCCCTCTCCACCACTCAGTCCCATCTCCACTCATCAGTCCCCTCTCCACCACTCAGTCCCCTCTCCACCCCTCAGTCCCCTCTCCACTCATCAGTCCCCTCTCCACCCCTCAGTCCCCTCTCGACCCCTCAGTCCCCTCTCCACCCATCAGTCCCCTCTCCACCCGTCAGTCCCCTCTCCACTCATCAGTCCCCTCTCCACCCCTCAGTCCCCTCTCCAACACTCAGTCCCCTCTCCACTCATCAGTCCCCTCTCCACCCCTCAGTCCCCTCTCCACCCCTCAGTCCCCTCTCCACCCCTCAGTCCCCTCTCCACTCATCAGTCCCCTCTCCACCCCTCAGTCCCCTCTCCACCCCTCAGTCCCCTCTCCACCCCTCAGTCCCCTCTCCACTCATCAGTCCCCTCTCCAACACTCAGTCCCCTCTCCACCCCTCAGTCCCCTCTCCAACACTCAGTCCCCTCTCCAACACTCAGTCCCCTCTCCACTCATCAGTCCCCTCTCCACCCCTCAGTCCCCTCTCCACCCCTCAGTCCCCTCTCCACTCATCAGTCCCCTCTCCAACACTCAGTCCCCTCTCCAACACTCAGTCCCCTCTCCACTCATCAGTCCCCTCTCCAACACTCAGTCCCCTCTCCACCCCTCAGTCCCCTCTCCAACACTCAGTCCCCTCTCCAACACTCAGTCCCCTCTCCACTCATCAGTCCCCTCTCCAACACTCAGTCCCCTCTCCACCCCTCAGTCCCCTCTCCAACACTCAGTCCCTCAGTCCCCTCTCCAACACTCAGTCCCCTCTCCACTCATCAGTCCCCTCTCCAACACTCAGTCCCCTCTCCAACACTCAGTCCCCTCTCCAACACTCAGTCCCCTCTCCAACACTCAGTCCCCTCTCCACTCATCAGTCCCCTCTCCAACACTCAGTCCCCTCTCCAACACTCAGTCCCCTCTCCAACACTCAGTCCCCTCTCCACTCATCAGTCCCCTCTCCAACACTCAGTCCCCTCTCCACCCCTCAGTCCCCTCTCCAACACTCAGTCCCCTCTCCAACACTCAGTCCCCTCTCCACTCATCAGTCCCCTCTCCACCCCTCAGTCCCCTCTCCACCCCTCAGTCCCCTCTCCAACACTCAGTCCCCTCTCCACTCATCAGTCCCCTCTCCAACACTCAGTCCCCTCTCCACTCATCAGTCCCCTCTCCACTCATCAGTCCCCTCTCCAACACTCAGTCCCCTCTCCAACACTCAGTCCCCTCTCCACTCATCAGTCCCCTCTCCACCCCTCAGTCCCCTCTCCGACACTCAGTCACCTCTCCACTCATCAGTCCCCTCTCCACCCCTCAGTCCCCTCTCCAACACTCAGTCCCCTCTCCACCCCTCAGTCCCCTCTCCAACACTCAGTCCCCTCTCCACTCATCAGTCCCCTCTCCACTCAGTCCCCTCTCCAACACTCAGTCCCCTCTCCACTCATCAGTCCCCTCTCCACCCCTCAGTCCCCTCTCCAGCACTCAGTCCCCTCTCCACTCATCAGTCCCCTCTCCAACACTCAGTCCCCTCTCCACTCCCCAGTCCCCTCTCCCCTCTCCTCTCATCAGTCCCCTCTCCACTCATCAGTCCCCTCTCCAACACTCAGTCCCCTCTCCACTCATCAGTCCCCTCTCCAACACTCAGTCCCCTCTCCAACACTCAGTCCCCTCTCCACTCATCAGTCCCCTCTCCACTCATCAGTCCCCTCTCCACTCATCAGTCCCCTCTCCAACACTCAGTCCCCTCTCCAACACTCAGTCCCCTCTCCACTCATCAGTCCCCTCTCCACCCCTAAGTCCCCTCTCCACCCCTCAGTCCCCTCTCCACCCCTCTTTACCCTCTCCACCCCTCAGTCCCCTCTCCAACACTCAGTCCCCTCTCCACCCCTCAGTCCCCTCTCCAACACTCAGTCCCCTCTCCACTCCCCAGTCCCCTCTCCACCCCTCAGTCCCCTCTCCAACACTCAGTCCCCTCTCCACTCCCCAGTCCCCTCTCCACTCATCAGTCCCCTCTCCACTCATCAGTCCCTTCTCCAACACTCAGTCCCCTCTCCAACACTCAGTCCCCTCTCCACTCATCAGTCCCCTCTCCACCCCTCAGTCCCCTCTCCACCCCTCAGTCCCCTCTCCACCCCTCAGTCCCATCTCCACCCCTCAGTCCCCTCTCCAACACTCAGTCCCCTCTCCACCCCTCAGTCCCCTCTCCACCCCTCAGTCCCCTCTCCAACACTAAGTCCCCTCTCCACTCCCCAGTCCCCTCTCCACTCCCCAGTCCCCTCTCCACCCCTCAGTCCCCTCTCCAACACTCAGTCCCCTCTCCACTCCCCAGTCCCCTCTCCACTCCCCAGTCCCCTCTCCACTCCCCAGTCCCCTCTCCACTCATCAGTCCCCTCTCCACTCATCAGTCCCCTCTCCAACACTCAGTCCCCTCTCCAACACTCAGTCCCCTCTCCACTCATCAGTCCCCTCTCCACCCCTCAGTCCCCTCTCCACCCCTCAGTCCCCTCTCCACCCCTCAGTCCCCTCTCCACCCCTCAGTCCCTTCTCCAACACTCATTCCCCTCTCCACCCCTCAGTCCCCTCTCCACCCCTCAATCCCCTCTCCACCCCTCAGTCCCCTCTCCACTCATCCGTCCCCTCTCCACCCCTCAGTCCCCTCTCCACACCTCAGTCCCCTCTCCACTCATCAGTCCCCTCTCCACTCCCGAGTCCCCTCTCCCCTCTCCACCCCTCAGTCCCCTCTCCACCCCTCAGTCCCCTCTCCACACCTCAGTCCCCTCTCCACTCATCAGTCCCCTCTCCACTCCCCAGTCCCCTCTCCCCTCTCCACCCCTCAGTCCCCTCTCCACCCCTCAGTCCCCTCTCCACCCCTCAGTCCCCTCTCCACCCCTCAATCCCCTCTCCACCCCTCAGTCCCCTCTCCACTCATCCGTCCCCTCTCCACCCCTCAGTCCCCTCTCCACACCTCAGTCCCCTCTCCACCCCTCAGTCCCCTCTCCACACCTCAGTCCCCTCTCCACTCATCAGTCCCCTCTCCACTCCCCAGTCCCCTCTCCCCTCTCCACCCCTCAGTCCCCTCTCCACCCCTCAGTCCCCTCTCCACTCATCAGTCCCCTCTCCACTCATCAGTCCCCTCTCCACTCCCCAGTCCCCTCTCCCATCTCCACCCCTCAGTCCCCTCTCCACTCCCCAGTCCCCTCTCCAACACTCAGTCCCCTCTCCACTCATCAGTCCCCTCTCCACCCCTCAGTCCCCTCTCCAACACTCAGTCCCCTCTCCACTCATCAGTCCCCTCTCCACCCCTCAGTCCCCTCTCCAACACTCAGTCCCCTCTCCACCCCTCAGTCCCCTCTCCAACACTCAGTCCCCTCTCCACTCCATCAGTCCCCTCTCCACTCCCCAGTCCCCTCTCCACTCCCCAGTCCCCTCTCCAACACTCAGTCCCCTCTCCACTCATCAGTCCCCTCTCCACCCCTCAGTCCCCTCTCCAACACTCAGTCCCCTCTCCACCCCTCAGTCCCCTCTCCAACACTCAGTCCCCTCTCCACTCCCCAGTCCCCTCTCCACCCCTCAGTCCCCTCTCCAACACTCAGTCCCCTCTCCACTCCCCAGTCCCCTCTCCACTCCCCAGTCCCCTCTCCACTCATCAGTCCCCTCTCCACCCCTCAGTCCCCTCTCCACTCATCAGTCCCCTCTCCACCCCTCAGTCCCCTCTCCACCCCTCAGTCCCCTCTCCAACACTCAGTCCCCTCTCCACCCCTCAGTCCCCTCTCCACCCCTCAGTCCCCTCTCCACCCCTCAGTCCCCTCTCCAACACTCAGTCCCCTCTCCACCCCTCAGTCCCCTCTCCAACACTCAGTCCCCTCTCCACCCCTCAGTCCCCTAATCCAACACTCAGTCCCCTCTCCACCCCTCAGTGCCCTCTCTAACACTCAGTCCCCTCTCCACTCCCCAGTCCCCTCTCCACTCCCCAGTCCCCTCTCCACTCCCCAGTCCCCTCTCCACTCATCAGTCCCCTCTCCACCCCTCAGTCCCCTCTCCACTCATCAGTCCCCTCTCCACTCCCCAGTCCCCTCTCCACTCCCCAGTCCCCTCTCCACTCCCCAGTCCCCTCTCCACTCATCAGTCCCCTCTCCACCCCTCAGTCCCCTCTCCACCCCTCAGTCCCCTCTCCACCCCTCAGTCCCCTCTCCAACACTCAGTCCCTTCTCCACCCCTCAGTCCCCTCTCCAACACTCAGTCCCCTCTCCACCCCTCAGTCCCCTCTCCAACACTCAGTCCCCTCTCCACTCATCAGTCCCCTCGCCACCCCTCAGTCCCCTCTCCAACACTCAGTCCCCTCTCCACCCATCAGTCCCCTCTCCCCTCTCCACCCCTCAGTCCCCTCTCCAACACTCAGTCCCCTCTCCACCCATCAGTCCCCTCTCCCCTCTCCACCTCTCAGTCCCCTCTCCACCCCTCAGTCCCCTCTCCACCCCTCAGTCCCCTCTCCACCACTCAGTCCCCTCTCCACCCCTCAGTCCCCTCTCCACTCATCCGTCCCCTCTCCAACACTCAGTCCCCTCTCCACTCCCCAGTCCCCTCTCCACCCCTCAGTCCCCTCTCTACTCCCCAGTCCCCTCTCCACTCATCAGTCCCCTCTCCACCCCTCAGTCCCCTCTCCACTCATCAGTCCCCTCTCCACCCCTCAGTCCCCTCTCTAACACTCAGTCCCCTCTCCACTCATCAGTCCCCTCTCCACCCTTCAGTCCCCTCTCCACTCATCAGTCCCCTCTCCACCCCTCAGTCCCCTCTCCAACACTCAGTCCCCTCTCCACCCCTCAGTCCCCTCTCCACCCTTCAGTCCCCTCTCCACTCATCAGTCCCCTCTCCACCACTCAGTCCCCTCTCCACCCCTCAGTCCCCTCTCTACTCCCCAGTCCCCTCTCCACTCATCAGTCCCCTCTCCACCCCTCAGTCCCCTCTCCACTCATCAGTCCCCTCTCCACTCCTCAGTCCCCTCTCCAACACTCAGTCCCCTCTCCACTCATCAGTCCCCTCTCCACCCTTCAGTCCCCTCTCCACTCATCAGTCCCCTCTCCACCCCTCAGTCCCCTCTCCACCACTCAGTCCCCTCTCCACCCCTCAGTCCCCTCTCCACCCCTCAGTCCCCTCTCCACTCCCCAGTCCCCTCTCCACCCTTCAGTCCCCTCTCCACCCCTCAGTCCCCTCTCCACTCCCCAGTCCCCTCTCCACCCTTCAGTCCCCTCTCCACCCCTCAGTCCCCTCTCCACTCCCCAGTCCCCTCTCCACCCTTCAGTCCCCTCTCCACCCCTCAGTCCCCTCTCCACTCATCAGTCCCCTCTCCAACCCTCAGTCCCCTCTCCACCCTTCAGTCCCCTCTCCACCCCTCAGTCCCCTCTCCACTCATCAGTCCCCTCTCCAACCCTCAGTCCCCTCTCCACCCTTCAGTCCCCTCTCCACCCCTCAGTCCCCTCTCCACTCCCCAGTCCCCTCTCCACCCTTCAGTCCCCTCTCCACCCCTCAGTCCCCTCTCCACCCCTCAGTCCCCTCTCCACTCCCCAGTCCCCTCTCCACCCTTCAGTCCCCTCTCCAATCATCAGTCCCCTCTCCACCCCTCAGTCCCCTCTCCACCCATCAGTCCCCTCTCCACTCATCAGTCCCCTCTCCACACCCTCCCCAGTCCCCTCTCCACCCTTCAGTCCCCTCTCCACCCCTCAGTCCCCTCTCCACTCCCCAGTCCCCTCTCCACTCCCCAGTCCCCTCTCCACTCCCCAGTCCCCTCTCCACCCATCAGTCCCCTCTCCACCCCTCAGTCCCCTCTCCACTCCCCAGTCCCCTCTCCACCCATCAGTCCCCTCTCCACCCCTCAGTCCCCTCTCCACTCCCCAGTCCCGTCTCCACTCCCCAGTCCCCTCTCCACCCATCAGTCCCCTCTCCACCCATCAGTCCCCTCTCCACCCATCAGTCCCCTCTCCACCCCTCAGTCCCCTCTCCACTCCCCAGTCCCCTCTCCACCCATCAGTCACCTCTCCACCCCTCAGTCTCCTCTCCACCCATCAGTCCCCTCTCCACCCCTCAGTCCCCTCTCCACCCATCAGTCCCCTCTCCACCCATCAGTCCCCTCTCCACCCCTCAGTCCCCTCTCCACTCCCCAGTCCCCTCTCCACTCCCCAGTCCCCTCTCCACCCCTCAGTCCCCTCTCAACACATCAGTCCCCTCTCCACCCCTCAGTCCCCTCTCCACTCCCCAGTCCCCTCTCCACCCTTCAGTCCCCTCTCCACTCATCAGTCCCCTCTCCACCCCTCAGTCCCCTCTCCAACACTCAGTCCCCTCTCCACCCCTCAGTCCCCTCTCCACTCCCCAGTCCCCTCTCCACCCTTCAGTCCCCTCTCCACCCCTCAGTCCCCTCTCCACTCATCAGTCCCCTCTCCAACCCTCAGTCCCCTCTCCACCCTTCAGTCCCCTCTCCACCCCTCAGTCCCCTCTCCACCCCTCAGTCCCCTCTCCACTCCCCAGTCCCCTCTCCACCCTTCAGTCCCCTCTCCACCCCTCAGTCCCCTCTCCACCCCTCAGTCCCCTCTCCACTCCCCAGTCCCCTCTCCACCCTTCAGTCCCCTCTCCAATCATCAGTCCCCTCTCCACCCCTCAGTCCCCTCTCCACCCATCAGTCCCCTCTCCACTCATCAGTCCCCTCTCCACTCCCTCCCCAGTCCCCTCTCCACCCTTCAGTCCCCTCTCCACCCCTCAGTCCCCTCTCCACTCCCCAGTCCCCTCTCCACTCCCCAGTCCCCTCTCCACTCCCCAGTCCCCTCTCCACCCATCAGTCCCCTCTCCACCCCTCAGTCCCCTCTCCACTCCCCAGTCCCCTCTCCACCCATCAGTCCCCTCTCCACCCCTCAGTCCCCTCTCCACTCCCCAGTCCCGTCTCCACTCCCCAGTCCCCTCTCCACCCATCAGTCCCCTCTCCACCCATCAGTCCCCTCTCCACCCATCAGTCCCCTCTCCACCCCTCAGTCCCCTCTCCACTCCCCAGTCCCCTCTCCACCCATCAGTCCCCTCTCCACCCCTCAGTCTCCTCTCCACCCATCAGTCCCCTCTCCACCCCTCAGTCCCCTCTCCACTCCCCAGTCCCCTCTCCACCCCTCAGTCCCCTCTCCACCCATCAGTCCCCTCTCCACCCATCAGTCCCCTCTCCACCCCTCAGTCCCCTCTCCACTCCCCAGTCCCCTCTCCACTCCCCAGTCCCCTCTCCACCCCTCAGTCCCCTCTCAACACATCAGTCCCCTCTCCACCCCTCAGTCCCCTCTCCACTCCTCAGTCCCCTCTCCACTCCCCAGTCCCCTCTCCACCCATCAGTCCCCTCTCCACCCCTCAGTCTCCTCTCCACCCATCAGTCCCCTCTCCACCCCTCAGTCCCCTCTCCACTCCCCAGTCCCCTATCCACCCCTCAGTCCCCTCTCCACCCATCAGTCCCCTCTCCACCCATCAGTCCCCTCTCCACCCCTCAGTCCCCTCTCCACTCCCCAGTCCCCTCTCCACTCCCCAGTCCCCTCTCCACCCCTCAGTCCCCTCTCAACACATCAGTCCCCTCTACACCCCTCAGTCCCCTCTCCACTCCCCAGTACCCTCTCCACCCCTCAGTCCCCTCTCCACCCCTCAGTCCCCTCTCCACTCCCCAGTCCCCTCTCCACCCTTCAGTCCCCTCTCCACCCCTCAGTCCCCTCTCCACCCCTCAGTCCCCTCTCCACTCCCCAGTCCCCTCTCCACCCTTCAGTCCCCTCTCCAATCATCAGTCCCCTCTCCACCCCTCAGTCCCCTCTCCACCCATCAGTCCCCTCTCCACTCATCAGTCCCCTCTCCACTCCCTCCCCAGTCCCCTCTCCACCCTTCAGTCCCCTCTCCACCCCTCAGTCCCCTCTCCACTCCCCAGTCCCCTCTCCACCCATCAGTCCCCTCTCCACCCCTCAGTCCCCTCTCCACTCCCCAGTCCCGTCTCCACTCCCCAGTCCCCTCTCCACCCATCAGTCCCCTCTCCACCCATCAGTCCCCTCTCCACCCATCAGTCCCCTCTCCACCCCTCAGTCCCCTCTCCACTCCCCAGTCCCCTCTCCACCCATCAGTCCCCTCTCCACCCCTCAGTCTCCTCTCCACCCATCAGTCCCCTCTCCACCCCTCAGTCCCCTCTCCACTCCCCAGTCCCCTCTCCACCCCTCAGTCCCCTCTCCACCCATCAGTCCCCTCTCCACCCATCAGTCCCCTCTCCACCCCTCAGTCCCCTCTCCACTCCCCAGTCCCCTCTCCACTCCCCAGTCCCCTCTCCACCCCTCAGTCCCCTCTCAACACATCAGTCCCCTCTCCACCCCTCAGTCCCCTCTCCACTCCTCAGTCCCCTCTCCACTCCCCAGTCCCCTCTCCACCCATCAGTCCCCTCTCCACCCCTCAGTCTCCTCTCCACCCATCAGTCCCCTCTCCACCCCTCAGTCCCCTCTCCACTCCCCAGTCCCCTATCCACCCCTCAGTCCCCTCTCCACCCATCAGTCCCCTCTCCACCCATCAGTCCCCTCTCCACCCCTCAGTCCCCTCTCCACTCCCCAGTCCCCTCTCCACTCCCCAGTCCCCTCTCCACCCCTCAGTCCCCTCTCAACACATCAGTCCCCTCTACACCCCTCAGTCCCCTCTCCACTCCCCAGTACCCTCTCCACCCCTCAGTCCCCTCTCCACCCCTCAGTCCCCTCTCCACTCCCCAGTCCCCTCTCCACCCTTCAGTCCCCTCTCCACCCCTCAGTCCCCTCTCCACCCCTCAGTCCCCTCTCCACTCCCCAGTCCCCTCTCCACCCTTCAGTCCCCTCTCCAATCATCAGTCCCCTCTCCACCCCTCAGTCCCCTCTCCACCCATCAGTCCCCTCTCCACTCATCAGTCCCCTCTCCACTCCCTCCCCAGTCCCCTCTCCACCCTTCAGTCCCCTCTCCACCCCTCAGTCCCCTCTCCACTCCCCAGTCCCCTCTCCACTCCCCAGTCCCCTCTCCACTCCCCAGTCCCCTCTCCACCCATCAGTCCCCTCTCCACCCCTCAGTCCCCTCTCCACTCCCCAGTCCCCTCTCCACCCTTCAGTCCCCTCTCCACCCCTCAGTCCCCTCTCCACTCCCCAGTCCCGTCTCCACTCCCCAGTCCCCTCTCCACCCATCAGTCCCCTCTCCACCCATCAGTCCCCTCTCCACCCATCAGTCCCCTCTCCACCCCTCAGTCCCCTCTCCACTCCCCAGTCCCCTCTCCACCCATCAGTCCCCTCTCCACCCCTCAGTCTCCTCTCCACCCATCAGTCCCCTCTCCACCCCTCAGTCCCCTCTCCACTCCCCAGTCCCCTCTCCACCCCTCAGTCCCCTCTCCACCCATCAGTCCCCTCTCCACCCATCAGTCCCCTCTCCACCCCTCAGTCCCCTCTCCACTCCCCAGTCCCCTCTCCACCCCTCAGTCCCCTCTCAACACATCAGTCCCCTCTCCACCCCTCAGTCCCCTCTCCACTCCCCAGTACCCTCTCCACTCCCCAGTCCCCAGTCCCCTCTCCACCCCCCAGTCCCCTCTCCACCCCTCAGTCCCCTCTCCACCCCCCAGTCCCCTCTCCACTCATCAGCCCCCTCTCCACTCCCCAGTCCCCTCTCCTCTCATCAGTCCCCTCAGTCCCCTCTCCACTCCCCAGTCCCCTCTCCACTCCCCAGTCCCCTCTCCACCCCCCAGTCCCCTCTCCACCCCTTAGTCCCCTCTCCACCCCCCAGTCCCCTCTCCACTCATCAGTCCCCTCTCCACTCCCCAGTCCCCTCTCCTCTCATCAGTCCCCTCAGTCCCCTCTCCACCCCTCAGTCCCCTCTCCACCCCTCAGTCCCCTCTCCACCCCTCAGTCCCCTCTCCACTCCTCAGTCCCCTCTCCACCCATCAGTCCCCTCTCCACCCCTCAGTCCCCTCTCCACTCCTCAGTCCCCTCTCCACCCATCAGTCCCCTCTCCACCCCTCAGTCCCCTCTCCACCCCTCAGTCCCCTCTCCACCCATCAGTCCCCTCTCCACCCATCAGTCCCCTCTCCACCCCTCAGTCCCCTCTCCACTCCCCAGTCCCCTCTCCACCCATCAGTCCCCTCTCCACACCTCAGTCCCCTCTCCACCCATCAGTCCCCTCTCCACCCCTCAGTCCCCTCTCCACTCCCCAGTCCCCTCTCCACTCCCCAGTCCCCTCTCCACCCATCAGTCCCCTCTCCACCCATCAGTCCCCTCTCCACCCATCAGTCCCCTCTCCACCCCTCAGTCCCCTCTCCACTCCCCAGTCCCCTCTCCACCCATCAGTCCCCTCTCCACCCCTCAGTCCCCTCTCCACCCATCAGTCCCCTCTCCACCCCTCAGTCCCCTCTCCACTCCCCAGTCCCCTCTCCACTCCCCAGTCCCCTCTCCACCCATCAGTCCCCTCTCCACCCATCAGTCCCCTCTCCACCCCTCAGTCCCCTCTCCACTCCCCAGTCCCCTCTCCACCCATCAGTCCCCTCTCCACCCCTCAGTCCCCTCTCCACCCATCAGTCCCCTCTCCACCCCTCAGTCCCCTCTCCACTCCCCAGTCCCCTCTCCACCCTCAGTCCCCTCTCCACCCATCAGTCCCCTCTCCACTCCTTAGTCCCCTCTCCACCCCTCAGTCCCCTCTCCACCCATCAGTCCCCTCTCCACCCATCAGTCCCCTCTCCACCCCTCAGTCCCCTCTCCACTCCCCAGTCCCCTCTCCACCCCTCGGTCCCCTCTCCACCCATCAGTCCCCTCTCCACCCCTCAGTCCCCTCTCCACTCCCCAGTCCCCTCTCCACTCCCCAGTCCCCTCTCCACCCCTCAGTCCCCTCTCCACCCATCAGACCCCTCTCCACCCCTCAGTCCCCTCTCCACCCCTCAGTCCCCTCTCCACCCCCCAGTCCCCTCTCCACCCCTTAGTCCCCTCTCCACCCCCCAGTCCCCTCTCCACTCATCAGTCCCCTCTCCACTCCCCAGTCCCCTCTCCTCTCATCAGTCCCCTCAGTCCCCTCTCCACCCCTCAGTCCCCTCTCCACCCCTCAGTCCCCTCTCCACCCCTCAGTCCCCTCTCCACTCCTCAGTCCCCTCTCCACCCCTCAGTCCCCTCTCCACCCCTCAGTCCCCTCTCCACTCCTCAGTCCCCTCTCCACCCATCAGTCCCCTCTCCACCCCTCAGTCCCCTCTCCACCCCTCAGTCCCCTCTCCACCCATCAGTCCCCTCTCCACCCATCAGTCCCCTCTCCACCCCTCAGTCCCCTCTCCACTCCCCAGTCCCCTCTCCACCCATCAGTCCCCTCTCCACACCTCAGTCCCCTCTCCACCCATCAGTCCCCTCTCCACCCCTCAGTCCCCTCTCCACTCCCCAGTCCCCTCTCCACTCCCCAGTCCCCTCTCCACCCATCAGTCCCCTCTCCACCCATCAGTCCCCTCTCCACCCATCAGTCCCCTCTCCACCCCTCAGTCCCCTCTCCACTCCCCAGTCCCCTCTCCACCCATCAGTCCCCTCTCCACCCCTCAGTCCCCTCTCCACCCATCAGTCCCCTCTCCACCCCTCAGTCCCCTCTCCACTCCCCAGTCCCCTCTCCACTCCCCAGTCCCCTCTCCACCCATCAGTCCCCTCTCCACCCATCAGTCCCCTCTCCACCCCTCAGTCCCCTCTCCACTCCCCAGTCCCCTCTCCACCCATCAGTCCCCTCTCCACCCCTCAGTCCCCTCTCCACCCATCAGTCCCCTCTCCACCCCTCAGTCCCCTCTCCACTCCCCAGTCCCCTCTCCACCCTCAGTCCCCTCTCCACCCATCAGTCCCCTCTCCACTCCTTAGTCCCCTCTCCACCCCTCAGTCCCCTCTCCACCCATCAGTCCCCTCTCCACCCATCAGTCCCCTCTCCACCCCTCAGTCCCCTCTCCACTCCCCAGTCCCCTCTCCACCCCTCGGTCCCCTCTCCACCCATCAGTCCCCTCTCCACCCCTCAGTCCCCTCTCCACTCCCCAGTCCCCTCTCCACTCCCCAGTCCCCTCTCCACCCCTCAGTCCCCTCTCCACCCATCAGACCCCTCTCCACCCCTCAGTCCCCTCTCCACCCCTCAGTCCCCTCTCCACTCCCCAGTCCCCTCTCCCCTCTCCACCCCTCAGTCCCCTCTCCACCCCTCAGTCCCCTCTCCACTCCCCAGTCCCCTCTCCACTCCCCAGTCCCCTCTCCCCTCTCCACCCCTCAGTCCCCTCTCCACCCCTCAGTCCCCTCTCCACTCCCCAGTCCCCTCTCCACCCCTCAGTCCCCTCTCCACCCCCCAGTCCCCTCTCCACTCCCCAGTCCCCTCTCCACTCCCCAGTCCCCTCTCCCCTCTCCACTCCCCAGTCCCCTCTCCACTCCCCAGTCCCCTCTCCCCTCTCCACTCCCCTCTCCACTCCCCAGTCCCCTCTTCACTCCCCAGTCCCCTCTCCACTCCCCTCTCCCCTCTCCACTCCCCAGTCCCCTCTCCACTCCCCAGTCCCCTCTCCACTCCCCAGTCCCCTCTCCACTCTCCACTCCCCTCTCCCCTCTCCACTCCCCAGTCCCCTCTCCACTCCCCAGTCCCCTCTCCACTCCCCAGTCCCCTCTCCACTCCCCAGTCCCCTCTCCACTCCCCTCTCCCCTCTCCACTCCCCTCTCCACTCCCCAGTCCCCTCTCCACTCCCCAGTCCCCTCTCCACTCCCCTCTCCCCTCTCCACTCCCCAGTCCCCTCTCCACTCCCCAGTCCCCTCTCCACTCCCCAGTCCCCTCTCCACTCCCCTCTCCCCTCTCCACTCCCCAGTCCCCTCTCCACTCCCCAGTCCCCTCTCCACTCCCCAGTCCCCTCTCCACTCCCCAGTCCCCTCTCCACTCACTGATGAGTGGAGAGGGGACTGAGGGGTGGAGAGGGGACTGAAGGGTGGAGAGGGGACTGAGGGGTGGAGAGGGGACTGAAGGGTGGAGAGGGGACTGGGGAGTGGAGAGGGGACTGAGGGGTGGAGAGGGGACTGAAGGGTGGAGAGGGGACTGGGGAGTGGAGAGGGGACTGAGGGGTGGAGAGGGGACTGAGGGGTGGAGAGGGGACTGGGGAGTGGAGAGGGGACTGGGTGTTGGGGAGGGGACTGAGGGGACTGAGGGGTGGAGAGGGGACTGGGACCCTCAGTCCCCTCTCCACCCTTCAGTCCCCTCTCCACCCCTCAGTCCCCTCTCCACTCATCAGTCCCCTCTCCAACCCTCAGTCCCCTCTCCACCCTTCAGTCCCCTCTCCACCCCTCAGTCCCCTCTCCACTCCCCAGTCCCCTCTCCACCCTTCAGTCCCCTCTCCACCCCTCAGTCCCCTCTCCACCCCTCAGTCCCCTCTCCACTCCCCAGTCCCCTCTCCACCCTTCAGTCCCCTCTCCAATCATCAGTCCCCTCTCCACCCCTCAGTCCCCTCTCCACCCTTCAGTCCCCTCTCCACCCCTCAGTCCCCTCTCCACTCCCTCCCCAGTCCCCTCTCCACCCTTCAGTCCCCTCTCCACCCCTCAGTCCCCTCTCCACTCCCCAGTCCCCTCTCCACTCCCCAGTCCCCTCTCCACTCCGCAGTCCCCTCTCCACCCATCAGTCCCCTCTCCACCCCTCAGTCCCCTCTCCACTCCCCAGTCCCCTCTCCACCCATCAGTCCCCTCTCCACCCCTCAGTCCCCTCTCCACTCCCCAGTCCCCTCTCCACTCCCCAGTCCCCTCTCCACTCCCCAGTCCCCTCTCCACTCCCCAGTCCCCTCTCCACTCCCCAGTCCCCTCTCCACTCCCCTCTCCCCTCTCCACTCCCCAGTCCCCTCTCCACTCCCCAGTCCCCTCTCCACTCCCCAGTCCCCTCTCCACCCCTCAGTCCCCTCTCCACCCCCCAGTCCCCTCTCCACTCCCCAGTCCCCTCTCCACTCCCCTCTCCCCTCTCCACTCCCCAGTCCCCTCTCCACTCCCCAGTCCCCTCTCCACCCCTCAGTCCCCTCAGTCCCCTCCCCAACACCCAGTCCCCTCTCCACTCCCCAGTCCCCTCTGCACCCCTCAGTCCCCTCTCCACCCCTCAGTCCCCTCTCCACTCCCCAGTCCCCTCTCCACCCTTCAGTCCCCTCTCCACCCCTCAGTCCCCTCTCCACTCCCCAGTCCCCTCTCCACCCTTCAGTCCCCTCTCCACCCCTCAGTCCCCTCTCCACTCCCCAGTCCCCTCTCCACTCCGCAGTCCCCTCTCCACCCATCAGTCCCCTCTCCACCCATCAGTCCCCTCTCCACCCCTCAGTCTCCTCTCCACCCCTCAGTCTCCTCTCCACCCATCAGTCCCCTCTCCACCCCGCAGTCCCCTCTCCACTCCCCAGTCCCCTCTCCACCCCTCAGTCCCCTCTCCACCCATCAGTCCCCTCTCCACCCATCAGTCCCCTCTCCACCCCTCAGTCCCCTCTCCACTCCCCAGTCCCCTCTCCACCCCTCAGTCCCCTCTCAACACATCAGTCCCCTCTCCACTCCTCAGTCCCCTCTCCACTCCCCAGTACCCTCTCCACTCCCCAGTCCCCAGTCCCCTCTCCACCCCCCTGTCCCCTCTCCACCCCTCAGTCCCCTCTCCACCCCCCAGTCCCCTCTCCACTCATCAGTCCCCTCTCCACTCCCCAGTCCCCTCTCCTCTCATCAGTCCCCTCAGTCCCCTCTCCACTCCCCAGTCCCCTCTCCACTCCCCAGTCCCCTCTCCACCCCCCAGTCCCCTCTCCACCCCTTAGTCCCCTCTCCACCCCCCAGTCCCCTCTCCACTCATCAGTCCCCTCTCCACTCCCCAGTCCCCTCTCCTCTCCTCAGTCCCCTCAGTCCCCTCTCCACCCCTCAGTCTCCTCTCCACCCATCAGTCCCCTCTCCACCCCTCAGTCCCCTCTCCACTCCCCAGTCCCCTCTCCACCCCTCAGTCCCCTCTCCACCCATCAGTCCCCTCTCCACCCATCAGTCCCCTCTCCACCCCTCAGTCCCCTCTCCACTCCCCAGTCCCCTCTCCACCCCTCAGTCCCCTCTCAACACATCAGTCCCCTCTCCACTCCTCAGTCCCCTCTCCACTCCCCAGTACCCTCTCCACTCCCCAGTCCCCAGTCCCCTCTCCACCCCCCAGTCCCCTCTCCACCCCCCAGTCCCCTCTCCACTCATCAGTCCCCTCTCCACTCCCCAGTCCCCTCTCCTCTCATCAGTCCCCTCAGTCCCCTCTCCACTCCCCAGTCCCCTCTCCACTCCCCAGTCCCCTCTCCACCCCCCAGTCCCCTCTCCACCCCTTAGTCCCCTCTCCACCCCCCAGTCCCCTCTCCACTCATCAGTCCCCTCTCCACTCCCCAGTCCCCTCTCCTCTCATCAGTCCCCTCAGTCCCCTCTCCACCCCTCAGTCCCCTCTCCACCCCTCAGTCCACTCTCCACTCCCCAGTCCCCTCTCCACTCCCCAGTCCCCTCTCCACTCCCCAGTCCCCTCTTCACTCCCCAGTCCCCTCTCCACTCCCCTCTCCCCTCTCCACTCCCCAGTCCCCTCTCCACTCCCCAGTCCCATCTCCACTCCCCAGTCCCCTCTCCACTCCCCTCTCCCCTCTCCACTCCCCAGTCCCCTCTCCACTCCCCAGTCCCCTCTCCACTCCCCAGTCCCCTCTCCACTCCCCTCTCCCCTCTCCACTCCCCTCTCCACTCCCCAGTCCCCTCTCCACTCCCCAGTCCCCTCTCCACTCCCCTCTCCCCTCTCCACTCCCCAGTCCCCTCTCCACTCCCCAGTCCCCTCTCCACTCCCCAGTCCCCTCTCCACTCCCCTCTCCCCTCTCCACTCCTAAGTCCCCTCTCCACTCCCCAGTCCCCTCTCCACTCCCCAGTCCCCTCTCCACTCCCCAGTCCCCTCTCCACTCCCCAGTCCCCTCTCCACTCCCCAGTCCCCTCTCCACTCCCCAGTCCCCTCTCCACTCCCCTCTCCACTCCCCAGTCCCCTCTCCACTCCCCAGTCCCCTCTCCACTCCCCAGTCCCCTCTCCACTCCCCAGTCCCCTCTCCACTCCCCTCTCCCCTCTCCACTCCCCTCTCCACTCCCCAGTCCCCTCTCCACTCCCCAGTCCCCTCTCCACTCCCCTCTCCCCTCTCCACTCCCCTCTCCACTCCCCAGTCCCCTCTCCACTCCCCAGTCCCCTCTCCACTCCCCTCTCCCCTCTCCACTCCCCAGTCCCCTCTCCACTCCCCAGTCCCCTCTCCACTCCCCAGTCCCCTCTCCACTCCCCTCTCCCCTCTCCACTCCTAAGTCCCCTCTCCACTCCCCAGTCCCCTCTCCACTCCCCCCAGTCCCCCCTCTCCACTCCCCAGTCCCCTCTCCACTCCCCAGTCCCCTCTCCACTCCCCAGTCCCCTCTCCACTCCCCTCTCCCCTCTCCACTCCCCAGTCCCCTCTCCACTCCCCAGTCCCCTCTCCACTCCCCAGTCCCCTCTCCCCTCTCCACTCCCCAGTCCCCTCTCCACTCCCCAGTCCCCTCTCCACCCCCCAGTCCCCTCTCCACTCCCCTCTCCCCTCTCCACTCCCCTCTCCACTCCCCAGTCCCCTCTCCACTCCCCAGTCCCCTCTCCACTCCCCTCTCCCCTCTCCACTCCCCAGTCCCCTCTCCACTCCCCAGTCCCCTCTCCACCCCTCAGTCCCCTCTCCACCCTTCAGTCCCCTCTCCACCCCTCAGTCCCCTCTCCACTCCCTCCCCAGTCCCCTCTCCACCCTTCAGTCCCCTCTCCACCCCTCAGTCCCCTCTCCACTCCCCAGTCCCCTCTCCACTCCCCAGTCCCCTCTCCACTCCGCAGTCCCCTCTCCACCCATCAGTCCCCTCTCCACCCCTCAGTCCCCTCTCCACTCCCCAGTCCCCTCTCCACCCATCAGTCCCCTCTCCACCCCTCAGTCCCCTCTCCACTCCCCAGTCCCGTCTCCACTCCCCAGTCCCCTCTCCACCCATCAGTCCCCTCTCCACCCATCAGTCCCCTCTCCACCCATCAGTCCCCTCTCCACCCCTCAGTCCCCTCTCCACTCCCCAGTCCCCTCTCCACCCATCAGTCCCCTCTCCACCCCTCAGTCTCCTCTCCACCCATCAGTCCCCTCTCCACCCCTCAGTCCCCTCTCCACTCCCCAGTCCCCTCTCCACCCCTCAGTCCCCTCTCCACCCATCAGTCCCTTCTCCACCCATCAGTCCCCTCTCCACCCCTCAGTCCCCTCTCCACTCCCCAGTCCCCTCTCCACTCCCCAGTCCCCTCTCCACCCCTCAGTCCCCTCTCAACACATCAGTCCCCTCTCCACTCCTCAGTCCCCTCTCCACTCCCCAGTACCCTCTCCACTCCCCAGTCCCCAGTCCCCTCTCCACCCCCCAGTCCCCTCTCCACCCCTCAGTCCCCTCTCCACCCCCCAGTCCCCTCTCCACTCATCAGTCCCCTCTCCACTCCCCAGTCCCCTCTCCTCTCATCAGTCCCCTCAGTCCCCTCTCCACTCCCCAGTCCCCTCTCCACTCCCCAGTCCCCTCTCCACCCCCCAGTCCCCTCTCCACCCCTTAGTCCCCTCTCCACCCCCCAGTCCCCTCTCCACTCATCAGTCCCCTCTCCACTCCCCAGTCCCCTCTCCTCTCATCAGTCCCCTCAGTCCCCTCTCCACCCCTCAGTCCCCTCTCCACCCCTCAGTCCCCTCTCCACCCCTCAGTCCACTCTCCACTCCCCAGTCCCCTCTCCACTCCCCAGTCCCCTCTCCACTCCCCAGTCCCCTCTCCACTCCCCAGTCCCCTCTCCACTCCCCAGTCCCCTCTCCACTCCCCTCTCCCCTCTCCACTCCCCAGTCCCCTCTCCACTCCCCAGTCCCCTCTCCACTCCCCAGTCCCCTTTCCACTCCCCAGTCCCCTCTCCACTCCCCTCTCCCCTCTCCACTCCCCAGTCCCCTCTCCACTCCCCAGTCCCCTCTCCACTCCCCAGTCCCCTCTCCACTCCCCAGTCCCCTCTCCACTCCCCTCTCCACTCCCCAGTCCCCTCTCCACTCCCCAGTCCCCTCTCCCCTCTCCACTCCCCAGTCCCCTCTCCACTCCCCAGTCCCCTCTCCACTCCCCAGTCCCCTCTCCACTCCCCTCTCCCCTCTCCACTCCTAAGTCCCCTCTCCACTCCCCAGTCCCCTCTCCACTCCCCAGTCCCCTCTCCACTCCCCAGTCCCCTCTCCACTCCCCTCTCCCCTCTCCACTCCCCAGTCCCCTCTCCACTCCCCAGTCCCCTCTCCACTCCCCAGTCCCCTCTCCACTCCCCTCTCCCCTCTCCACTCCCCAGTCCCCTCTCCACTCCCCAGTCTCCTCTCCACTCCCCAGTCCCCTCTCCACCCCTCAGTCCCCTCTCCACCCCCCAGTCCCCTCTCCACTCCCCAGTCCCCTCTCCACTCCCCTCTCCCCTCTCCACTCCCCACTCCCCTCTCCCCTCTCCACTCCCCAGTCCCCTCTCCACTCCCCAGTCCCCTCTCCACCCCTCAGTCCCCTCAGTCCCCTCCCCAACACCCAGTCCCCTCTCCACTCCCCAGTCCCCTCTCCACCCCTCAGTCCCCTCAGTCCCCTCCCCAACACCCAGTCCCCTCTCCACTCCCCTCTCCCCTCTCCACTCCCCAGTCCCCTCTCCACCCCTCAGTCCCCTCTCCACTCCCCTCTCCCCTCTCCACTCCCCAGTCCCCTCTCCACTCCCCAGTCCCCTCTCCACTCCCCAGTCCCCTCTCCCCTCTCCACTCCCCAGTCCCCTCTCCACTCCCCAGTCCCCTCTCCCCTCTCCACTCCCATCTCCACTCCCCAGTCCCCTCTTCACTCCCCAGTCCCCTCTCCACTCCCCTCTCCCCTCTCCACTCCCCAGTCCCCTCTCCACTCCCCAGTCCCCTCTCCACTCCCCAGTCCCCTCTCCACTCTCCACTCCCCAGTCCCCTCTCCACTCCCCAGTCCCCTCTCCACTCCCCAGTCCCCTCTCCACTCCCCAGTCCCCTCTCCACTCCCCTCTCCCCTCTCCACTCCCCAGTCCCCTCTCCACTCCCCAGTCCCCTCTCCACTCCCCAGTCCCCTCTCCACTCCCCAGTCCCCTCTCCACTCCCCTCTCCCCTCTCCACTCCCCAGTCCCCTCTCCCCTCTCCACTCCCCTCTCCACTCCCCAGTCCCCTCTCCACTCCCCAGTCCCCTCTCCACTCCCCTCTCCCCTCTCCACTCCCCAGTCCCCTCTCCACTCCCCAGTCCCCTCTCCACTCCCCAGTCCCCTCTCCACTCCCCTCTCCCCTCTCCACTCCTAAGTCCCCTCTCCACTCCCCAGTCCCCTCTCCACTCCCCAGTCCCCTCTCCACTCCCCAGTCCCCTCTCCACTCCCCAGTCCCCTCTCCACTCCCCTCTCCCCTCTCCACTCCCCAGTCCCCTCTCCACTCCCCAGTCCCCTCTCCACTCCCCAGTCCCCTCTCCCCTCTCCACTCCCCAGTCCCCTCTCCACTCCCCAGTCCCCTCTCCACTCCCCTCTCCCCTCTCCACTCCCCAGTCCCCTCTCCACTCCCCAGTCCCCTCTCCACTCCCCAGTCCCCTCTCCACTCCCCTCTCCCCTCTCCACTCCTAAGTCCCCTCTCCACTCCCCAGTCCCCTCTCCACTCCCCAGTCCCCTCTCCACTCCCCAGTCCCCTCTCCACTCCCCAGTCCCCTCTCCACTCCCCTCTCCCCTCTCCACTCCCCAGTCCCCTCTCCACTCCCCAGTCCCCTCTCCACTCCCCAGTCCCCTCTCCCCTCTCCACTCCCCAGTCCCCTCTCCACTCCCCAGTCCCCTCTCCCCTCTCCACTCCCCTCTCCACTCCCCTCCCCCCTCTCCACTCCCCAGTCCCCTCTCCACTCCCCAGTCCCCTCTCCACTCCCCAGTCCCCTCTCCACTCCCCTCTCCCCTCTCCACTCCCCTCTCCACTCCCCAGTCCCCTCTCCACTCCCCAGTCCCCTCTCCACTCCCCTCTCCCCTCTCCACTCCCCAGTCCCCTCTCCACTCCCCAGTCCCCTCTCCACTCCCCAGTCCCCTCTCCACTCCCCTCTCCCCTCTCCACTCCTAAGTCCCCTCTCCACTCCCCAGTCCCCTCTCCACTCCCCAGTCCCCTCTCCACTCCCCAGTCCCCTCTCCACTCCCCTCTCCCCTCTCCACTCCCCAGTCCCCTCTCCACTCCCCAGTCCCGTCTCCACTCCCCAGTCCCCTCTCCACTCCCCAGTCCCCTCTCCACTCCCCAGTCCCCTCTCCACTCCCCAGTCCCCTCTCCACTCCCCAGTCCCCTCTCCACTCCCCAGTCCCCTCTCCACCCCTCAGTCCCCTCTCCACCCCCCAGTCCCCTCTCCACTCCCCAGTCCCCTCTCCACTCCCCAGTCCCCTCTCCACTCCCCAGTCCCCTCTCCACCCCTCAGTCCCCTCTCCACCCCCCAGTCCCCTCTCCACTCCCCAGTCCCCTCTCCACTCCCCTCTCCCCTCTCCACTCCCCAGTCCCCTCTCCACTCCCCAGTCCCGTCTCCACTCCCCAGTCCCCTCTCCACTCCCCAGTCCCCTCTCCACTCCCCAGTCCCCTCTCCACTCCCCTCTCCCCTCTCCACTCCCCAGTCCCCTCTCCACTCCCCAGTCCCCTCTCCACTCCCCAGTCCCCTCTCCACCCCTCAGTCCCCTCTCCACCCCCCAGTCCCCTCTCCACTCCCCAGTCCCCTCTCCACTCCCCAGTCCCCTCTCCACTCCCCAGTCCCCTCTCCACTCCCCAGTCCCCTCTCCACCCCTCAGTCCCCTCTCCACCCCCCAGTCCCCTCTCCACTCCCCAGTCCCCTCTCCACTCCCCTCTCCCCTCTCCACTCCCCAGTCCCCTCTCCACTCCCCAGTCCCCTCTCCACTCCCCAGTCCCCTCTCCACTCCCCAGTCCCCTCTCCACTCCCCAGTCCCCTCTCCACTCCCCTCTCCCCTCTCCACTCCCCAGTCCCCTCTCCACTCCCCAGTCCCCTCTCCACTCCCCAGTCCCCTCTCCACCCCTCAGTCCCCTCTCCACCCCCCAGTCCCCTCTCCACTCCCCAGTCCCCTCTCCACTCCCCTCTCCCCTCTCCACTCCCCAGTCCCCTCTCCACCCCTCAGTCCCCTCAGTCCCCTCCCCAACACCCAGTCCCCTCTCCACCCCTCAGTCCCCTCAGTCCCCTCCCCAACACCCAGTCCCCTCTCCACTCCCCTCTCCCCTCTCCACTCCCCAGTCCCCTCTCCACCCCTCAGTCCCCTCTCCACTCCCCTCTCCCCTCTCCACTCCCCAGTCCCCTCTCCACTCCCCAGTCCCCTCTCCACTCCCCAGTCCCCTCTCCACTCCCCTCTCCCCTCTCCACTCCCCAGTCCCCTCTCCACTCCCCAGTCCCCTCTCCACTCCCCAGTCCCCTCTCCACCCCTCAGTCCCCTCTCCACCCCCCAGTCCCCTCTCCACTCCCCAGTCCCCTCTCCACTCCCCTCTCCCCTCTCCACTCCCCAGTCCCCTCTCCACCCCTCAGTCCCCTCAGTCCCCTCCCCAACACCCAGTCCCCTCTCCACTCCCCAGTCCCCTCTCCACCCCTCAGTCCCCTCAGTCCCCTCCCCAACACCCAGTCCCCTCTCCACTCCCCTCTCCCCTCTCCACTCCCCAGTCCCCTCTCCACCCCTCAGTCCCCTCTCCACTCCCCTCTCCCCTCTCCACTCCCCAGTCCCCTCTCCACTCCCCAGTCCCCTGTCCTTCACACCACTCCTGAGTAAAACATATTTAGCTCCACTCTGTTTATATTGCCTGAAATGTCAGAGCAGAAGTGGCTCTGGAGGAGCTGGCACTCATTTAACTACGTTCCAATTGTCACACTATTCTCTATGTGGTGCACTACTTTTGAACAGGGCACTATAGACCCTAGTCAAAAGTAGTGCACTATCTAGGGAACAGCGTGCCATTTGGGAAGCAGAAGTCACTATCTGCTCAGACGAGATGTGGAGAGTGTCTGGCGTTTTCATATTACCAGATTAATATATTTTCCAATTTCTCTTCTCGTGATTTTATACCACTGTACGGTTGATGTGTTCTTTCAGATGTATTTATATAATGGTGTCTCGAGAGGATGCTGCATATCTGAACTACGCTGTTGAGTACACACAGGGCCAAGGCTGTTGGTATTTCTAAAGGTTTTAAGTGCCCGAGGAGGGAAATGAAAGCGTGTTTATTTGACCTTTATAAATTTAACAAGGAAGTCCCATTGTGGTCAGAAGAACTCTTTTACATGGGGAGACATGGAAAAGAGTGTGTATCAGTCTCACTGATATTGAAGCATCATTGAAGAGTGTGTGTGTGTGTGGGGGTACTATATCTACAACGATTAATCTCTGCAATATTTCTGGATATTATTGTCCCCTCTCTCTATTCCTTCAGATGACCCCATGCCTTCTCCAAAAGTCTGTCTTCCTTCTCTGTAATTCTGGGAAATGTTGACTTTTACTTTCCTAAAGACTCTCATTCGGAACATGGTAGAAAAGCCAGAACCACCGAGGGTGTTTTCTTTAGAAAAGCCACTGATCACAAACCCACTTCACACATGATCCATATCTGACATGAGGTCAGGTTGAGATTGATAGTGGATTGGAGGTAAATAATACAGGGTGTTTTTTTTATGCCTGCCCTGAGGTCAGGTTTAGATTGATAGTGGATTTGGAGGTAAATGATGCAGGGTGTTTTTTTTATTTCTGACCCAAGGTCAGGTTTAGATTCACCCTCTCGGTGTGTTCTTTTCCCTGAACCCAGATTATCTCTAGTCTAACCTCACAACCGCCTCAAAATCCCTTCTGACAAATCATCTTCAGATATCAGATCAAAGGTCCGTCTTATTTCATATCTCTCATTTAGCAGACTCCTTTCTCTCTGACTTTCATGCTGCATTCATTTTATGTGTGGGTGGACACAGCGGGAATCAAACCCACAATACAGGCCTTGAAAGCTCCATGCTCCACCAGCAGAGCTACAGAAGACACTGTGATATTTACAGCCTTCTTTGATCATTTAAGTTAATGATAAAGCATCAAACCATTAGGGAGTGGGCACCGAGACTTAAAAAAAAAAATTGATGTCACAGAGTGTCGCTTTAAAGCCTGCCATCCAGATCACAGAGTGGCCCTTTAAAGCCTGCCATCCAGATCACAGAGTGACCCTTTAAAGCCTGCCATCAATATCACAGAGTGACCCTTTAAAGCCTGCCATCAATATCACAGAGTGACCCTTTAAAGCCTGCCATCAATATCACAGAGTGGCCCTTTAAAGCCTGCCATCAATATCACAGAGTGACCCTTTAAAGCCTGCCATCCAGATCACAGAGTGACCCTTTAATGCCTGCCATCAATATCACAGAGTGACCTTTTAAAGCCTGCCATTCAGATCACAGAGTGACCCTTTAAAGCCTGCCATCAATATCACAGAGTGGCCCTTTAAAGCCTGCCATCAATATCACAGAGTGACCCTTTAAAGCCTGCCATCCAGATCACAGAGTGGCCCTTTAAAGCCTGCCATCTGGCTCACAGAGTAACCCTTTAACACTAGAACTGCCATGAGACACTGACGTTTGATTTTGTAAATAAATAAAATAAACAGTCCCCAAACAACTGCTATAACAGTCCTGCTCCTTCCTGGCTTGTCCTAAATGTTTGTATTTTACACTTCTCATTCGTCAGATTCTGAAATCACAAGTAAGTATACAAAAGTATGTAGAGCCTTTTTCCCTTCACCTTTTCACAACTTTACCCGACAAGACAATCTGCTTAATGGGCAATATGTAAAGGTCTGTGTGTAGCTGGTGCAGAGGAGTCAGGCTCAGGACAGCAGAGATGAGGAAATCAAAGTAACTTTACTCAAAGTCATCAAAATACAAGAGCATTACCAAGCCCACAATACAACAAACAATACAGACAACAACACAACAAACAATACAGACAACAATACAGACCACAATACAGACCACAATACAGACCACAATACAGACCACAATATAGCCCACAATACAGACCACAATACAGACCACAATACAGACCACAATACAGACCACAATACAGACCACAATACAGACAACAATACAGACCACAATACAGACCACAATACAGACCACAATACAGACCACAATATAGCCCACAATACAGACCACAATACAGACCACAATACAACAAACAATCACTCACAAATACAACATGTAGAACAGGGGGTTAAATAATAAACAAGTAATTATTTCACGTGTGAGCACACCAATCCATTGACGTGTCTTTGTGTGGTTACACAAGGACCATGCCAATACCGGGGAAGCTCAATTGCAGGCCATTGGAACAGACCCTTATTGGCGTTGCACCAACTAAACAAACAATTAATAACTTATAACTTAATACCTCTTTCAAAACGGCCATGCTGTTCCTGTCCAATGTGTATTTCGATTACTAATTTCAGTTGATAGTGATGTTTTTTTTAAACCATTATTTAACTAGGCAAGTCAGTTTAGAACAAATTATTATTTTCAATGACGGCCTAGGAACATTGGGTTAACTGCCTGTTCAGGGGATTTGAACTTGCAACCTTTCGGTTACTAGTCCAACGCTCTAACCACTAGGCTGCCCTGTCGCCCCGTTTAATTAACTTGTGTGGCATGGATAGAGAACTGATGCGTGTGATTGATTGATTGACTGACCGACTGATTGATTCACAAATTGATTGATTGACTGATTGATTGATTCACTTATTGATTGATTGACTGATTGATTTACTAATTGATTGATTGACTGATTGACTGATTTATTCACTGTTGATTGAGTGATTCACTAATAGATTGATTCACTAATTGATTTATTGATTCGCTAATTGATTGAATGATTCACTAATTGACTGATTGACTTATTTATTCACTGATTGATTGATTGACTGATTGGTTGACTGATTGACTGATTCATTGATTGATTGACTTATTTATTGACTGATTGATTGATTCGCTAATTGATTGATTGATTGACTGATTGATTCTCTAATTGACTGATTGATTGACTGATTGATTGACTGATTGATTAACTGTTGATTGAGTAATTCACTAATTGATTGAATTATTCGCTAAATGATTGAATGATTCACTAATTGACTGATTGGTTGACTGATGGATTGACTGATTTATTGATTCACTAATTGATTGATTGACTGATTGATTCACTAATTGACTGATTGACTGATTCACTAATGATTGATTGACTAATTGACTGATTGATTGACTGATTGGTTTACATAAAAAACAACATATAAACACAGTAGTGCTGTGACATTTAAAAAACGTGACAGGCATTACACAATAAAATCAGAGATAGATTTCCGTTGTAGTCCCTAAAGGAAGATGACCTGATTTTATATATAAATATACTGGGTGAGGTCAAGGGTGGACACAGCTATAGATACATATAATGGGTGAGGACAGGGGTGGACACAGCTATAGATAAATATAATGGGTGAGGACAGGGGCGGACACAGCTATAGATAAATATACTGGGTGAGGACAAGGGTGGACACAGCTATAGATAAATATACTGGGTGAGGACAGGGGCGGACACAGCTATAGATAAATATACTGGGTGAGGACAAGGGTGGACACAGCTATAGATAAATATACTGGGTGAGGACAAGGGTGGACACAGCTATAGATAAATATACTGGGTGAGGACAAGGGTGGACACAGCTATAGATAAATATACTGGGTGAGGACAAGGGCATACACAGCTATAGATAAATATACTGGGTGAGGACAAGGGTGGACACAGCTATATATAAATATACTGGGTGAGGACAAGGGCATACACAGCTATAGATAAATATACTGGGTGAGGACAAGGGTGGACACAGCTATAGATAAATATACTGGGTGAGGACAAGGGTGGACACAGCTATAGATAAATATACTGGGTGAGGACAGGGGCGGACACAGCTATAGATAAATATACTGGGTGAGGACAAGGGTGGACACAGCTATAGATAAATATACTGGGTGAGGACAAGGGTTGCCACAGCTATAGATAAATATACTGGGTGAGGACAAGGGTGGACACAGCTATAGATAAATATACTGGGTGAGGACAAGGGCATACACAGCTATAGATAAATATACTGGGTGAGGACAAGGGTGGACACAGCTATATATAAATATACTGGGTGAGGACAAGGGTGGACACAGCTATAGATAAATATACTGGGTGAGGACAAGGGTGGACACAGCTATAGATAAATATACTGGGTGAGGACAAGGGTGGACACAGCTATAGATACATATACTGGGTGAGGACAAGGGTGGACACAGCTATAGATAAATATACTGGGTGAGGACAAGGGTGGACACAGCTATAGATAAATATCCTGGGTGAGGACAAGGGTGGACACAGCTATAGATAAATATACTGGGTGAGGACAAGGGCGGACACAGCTATAGATAAATATCCTGGGTGAGGACAAGGGTGGACACAGCTATATATAAATATCCTGGGTGAGGACAAGGGCATACATAGCTATAGATAAATATACCGGGTGAGTGTTTGTGTGTGTGTGTGTGTGTGTGTGTGTTTGTCACAAAAGCCTGTATCTGGGTACCCTTAGGTAATCTGGCATAAAAGTATAATTTGTGGCGGTCTGCGATTCGTTGTACCAACCTGTCAGAGCTGAATCAGTGTGTTTGTTTCCGTGTGCAGCCCAAGCTCCAGTGGATTTTGCTTGTGTGTGTCTCCGTGTGTGCGTCTCTCTCTCTCTCTCTCTCTCTCTCTGTGTGTGTGTGTGTGTGTGTGTGTGTGTGTGTGTGTGTGTGTGTGTGTGTGTGTGTGTGTGTGTGTGTGTGTGTGTGTGTGTGTGTGTGTGTGTGTGTGTGTGTGCGTGTGGGTGTGTGTGTGCGTGCGTGCGGGCGTGTGTGTGTGAAAACATAGCGAGAGCAGAGCGCATTCCTTCGGAGTGACGGAAAAGAGAGAGAGAGACAGAGGGACATAGAGAAGGAGAAAAGACAGGGAAAGAGTTATTAGTCAGGGCAGAAAGATCGTCTTGGGAAATGCCTCTGCTCTTTTCTCAGTGAGAAGACAAAAGTCAAAGGCTGACAGAAAACAGCACTTTATATTTCTTGAATGTTGAGTCTTAAAATGTTGCTGTCAGTACAGCTTTGCTCGATGCCCCTTTAAGTAGATCTATTTGCAAAGAGAGGAACTGTCTGGTGACCTTAAAACCAGACCATAACCGAACGCTGATTGTTTCTGTCTTTTTATCCTGTCAGTTCTAGAGAATGTATTCATTTTTAAGGACACTCATTTAAAGTGACAGGACTGAAACACAGACTCCCGGTTGTGGCATTGTCTAATTACTTCAACAGAGAGATCTCTCCCAAAATCTACAAGGCTAAGCACACGGATTAATTTAGCTGACAACAGTGCTCATAATAGCATTCATACAATAAACACCCAACAGATTCGTGTTTGTTTTGACTCTCATTATAATTCCAATAATTTATTTCACCACCCACCATCTTAACCGCCGCTAACCTATTGACAACCTGTACTCCCTGTTCACCCACGACTGCGTGGCCACGCACGCCTCCAACTCAATCATCATGTTTGCAGACGACACAACAGCAGTGGGCCTGATTACCAACAATGATGAGACAGCCTACATGGAGGAGGTGAGGGTCCTGGTGGAGTGGAGCCAGGAAAATATCCTCCCCCTCAACGTCAACAAAACGAAGGAGCTGATCATAAACTTCAGGAAACAGCAGAGGGAGCACCCCCCCCCCCCCCCCCCCCCCCCCCAGCTACATCGACGGGATCGCAGTGGAGAAGGTGGAAAGCTTCAAGTTTCTCGGCGTACACATCACTGACAATCTGAAATGGTCCACCCACACAGACAGTGTGGTGAAGAATGCGCAACAGAGCCCCTTCAACCTCAGGAGGCTGAAGAAATTTGGCTTGGACCCTAAGACCCTCACAAACTTTTATAGATGCACAATTGAGAGCATCCTGTCGGGCCGTATCACTGCTATCCAGAGGGTGATGCGGTCAGCCCAACTGGGGGCACACTGCCTGCCCTCCAGGACACCTACACCACCCGATGTCAGGGAAGCCAAAAAGGACAACGACCACCCGAACCACTGCCTGTTCACCCCGCTATCATCCAGAAGGCGAGGTCAGTACAGGTGCATCAAAGCTGGGACCGAGAGACTGAAAAACAGCTTCTATCTCAAGGCCATCAGACTGTTAAACAGCCACCACTGGCCGGCTACCACCCGGTTACTCAACCCTGCCCTGTATACACTACTGTTCTAAAGTTTGGGGTCACTTAGAAAATGTCCTTATTTCTTAAATAAAAGCACATTGTTTTGTCCATGAAAATTACATCAAATTGATCAGAAATACAGTGTAGACATTGTTAATGTTGTAAATGACTATTGTAGCTGGAAACAGCAGATTTTTTAATGGAATATCTACATAGGTAAACAGAGGCCCATTATCAGCAACCAGCACTCCTGTGTTCCAATGACACGTTGTGTTAGCTAATCCAAGTTTATCATAATTAAAGGCCAATTGATCATTGACGCTTTTAAAATTATGTTCGCACAGCTGAAAACTGTTGTTCTGATTAAAGAAGCAATAAAACTGGCCTTCTTTAGACTAGTTGAGTATCTGGAGCATCAGCATTTTGGGTTCGATTAAAGGCTCAAAATGGCCAGAAACAAAGGACTTTCTTCTGAAACTCGTCAGTCTATTCTTGTTCTGAGAAATGAAGGCTATTCCATGCGAGAAATTGCCAAAAAACTGAAGATCTCGTACAACGCTGTGTACTACTCCCTTCACAGAACAGAGCAAACTGGCCCTAACCAGAATAGAAAGAGGAGTGGGAGGCCCCGGTGCACAACTGGGCAAGAGGACAAGTACATTAGTGTGTCTAGTTTGAGAAACAGACGCCTCACAAATCCTCAACTGGCAGCTTCATTAAATAATACCCACAAAACACCGGTCTCAACATCAACAGTGAAGAGGCGACTCCGGGATGCTGGCCTTCTAGGCAGAGTTCCTCTGTCCAGTCTCAACATCAACAGTGAAGAGGCGACTCCGGGATGCTGGCCTTCTAGGCAGAGTTCCTCTGTCCAGTCTCAACATCAACAGTGAAGAGGCGACTCCGGGATGCTGGCCTTCTAGGCAGAGTTCCTCTGTTCAGTCTCAACATCAACAGTGAAGAGGCGACTCCGGGATGCTGGCCTTCTAGGCAGAGTTCCTCTGTTCAGTCTCAATGTCAACAGTGAAGAGGCGACTCCGGGATGCTGGCATTCTAGGCAGAGTTCCTCTGTTCAGTGTCAATGTTCTTTTGCCCATCTTTTATTTTTAATTGGCCAGTCTGAGATATGGCTTTTTCTTTGCAAATCTGCCTAGAAGGCCAACATCCCGGAGTCGCCTCTTCACTGTTGACGTTGAGACTTGTGTTTTGCGGGTACTGTTTAATGAAGCTGCCAGTTGGGGACTTGTGAGGTGTCTGTTTCTCAAACTAGACACTCTTAATGTACTTGTCCTCTTGCTCTGTTGTGCACCGGGTTTTCTAATGATCAATTAGCCTTTTAAAATGATAAACATGAATTAGCTAACACAACGTGCCATTGGAACACAGGAGTGCTGGTTGCTGACAATGGGCCTCTTTAGTTCACCTATGTAGATATTCCATTAAAAACCAGCCGTTTTTTAATTTTTTTTTTAGCTACAATAGTCATTTACAACATTAACAATGTCTACACTGTATTTCTGATCAATTTGATGTCATTTTAACGCAACAAAAAAAGGTGATTTTCTTTCAAAAACAAGGACATTTCTAAGTGACCCCAAACTTTTAAAAGGTACGTAGTCACTCGTCACTTTAGTAATGGAACACTTTAATAGTGTTTGCAAAAAAAGAAGAATCCCCTATGGGAAGAATCCCCTGTGGGAAGAATCCCCTGTGGGAAGAATCCCCTATGGGAAGAATCCCCTATGGGAAGAATCCCCTGTGGGAAGAATCCCCTATGGGAAGAATCCCCTATGGGAAGAATCCCCTGTGGGAAGAATCCCCTGTGGGAAGAATCCCCTGTGGGAAGAATCCCCTATGGGAAGAATCCCCTATGGGAAGAATCCCCTGTGGGAAGAATCCCCTGTGGGAAGAATCCCCTGTGGGAAGAATCCCCTGTGGGAAGAATCCCCTGTGGGAAGAATCCCCTATGGGAAGAATCCCCTGTGGGAAGAATCCCCTGTGGGAAGAATCCCCTATGGGAAGAATCCCCTATGGGAAGAATCCCCTATGGGAAGAATCCCCTGTGGGAAGAATCCCCTGTGGGAAGAATCCCCTGTGGGAAGAATCCCCTGTGGGAAGAATCCCCTGTGGGAAGAATCCCCTGTGGGAAGAATCCCCTATGGGAAGAATCCCCTGTGGGAAGAATCCCCTATGGGAAGAATCCCCTATGGGAAGAATCCCCTGTGGGAAGAATCCCTGTGGGAAGAATCCCCTATGGGAAGAATCCCCTATGGGAAGATTCCCCTGTGGGAAGAATCCCCTGTGGGAAGAATCCCCTGTGGGAAGAATCCCCTGTGGGAAGAATCCCCTGTGGGAAGAATCCCCTGTGGGAAGAATCCCCTATGGGAAGAATCCCCTGTGGGAAGAATCCCCTATGGG
>NW_027258390.1:0-79475 GCF_045791955.1 Oncorhynchus clarkii lewisi
CCTTGGGAGGGGGGGGGGGGGGGGTCTGGTCTCTCCATATCTTTCCCACCCACCCTGCATGTACATTGTCCTTGGGAGGGGGGGGGGGGGGGGGGGTCTGGTCTCTCCATATCTTTCCCACCCACCCTGCATGTACCTTGTCCTTGGGAAGGGGGGGGGGGGTCTGGTCTCTTCATATCTTTCCCACCCACCCTGCATGTACCTTGTCCTGGGTGGGGGGGGTCTGGTCTCTTCATATCTTTCCCACCCACCCTGCATGTACATTGTCCTTGGGAGGGGGGGGGGGGGGGGTCTGGTCTCTCCATATCTTTCCCACCCACCCTGCATGTACATTGTCCTTGGGAGGGGGGGGGGGGGGGTCTGGTCTCTCCATATCTTTCCCACCCACCCTGCATGTACCTTGTCCTTGGCCTTGTGCCGTCTGTGTTTGAGGGGGCTGTCTGGACTCAGTCGCTTCATATCATCCTCTGCACTGGTCTTAGCGTGGGTGAGGTGTGGCTGGGGGGAGTGATGAGGTCTGCTCTGAACACCGACCACACCCTGACCTCCACCCCCCTCTCCTCCACTTCCTCCTCCTCCTTCCCCCGGGGACTTCCTGGTAATACATCAACATGGAGGGGTTAGAGGTCAGAGGTCAGATGACAGTGTTAAAATGTGAATACATGCTGCTGCTTCAATACTGTCCTGGGAACACACACCAGGCAGTAAACCAGGCAGTAAACCAGGCAGTACACCAGGCAGTAAACCAGGCAGTAAACCAGGCAGTACACCAGGCAGTACACCAGGCAGTACACCAGGCAGTAAACCAGGCAGTACACCAGGCAGTACACCAGGCAGAACACCAGGCAGTACACCAGGCAGTACACCAGGCAGTAAACCAGGCAGTAAACCAGGCAGTAAACCAGGCAGTACACCAGGCAGTAAACCTGGCAGTAAACCAGGCAGTAAACCAGGCAGTAAACCAGGCAGTAAACCAGGCAGTACACCAGGCAGTAAACCAGGCAGTAAACCAGGCAGTACACCAGGCAGTAAACCAGGCAGTAAACCAGGCAGTACACCAGGCAGTAAACCAGGCAGAAACCAGGCAGTAAACCAGGCAGTACACCAGGCAGTACACCAGGCAGTAAACCAGGCAGAAACCAGGCAGAAACCAGGAAGTACACCAGGCAGAAACCAGGCAGTACACCAGGCAGTACACCAGGCAGTACACCAGGCAGTACACCAGGCAGTACACCAGGCAGTACACCAGGCAGTAAACCAGGCAGTACACCAGGCAGTACACCAGGCAGTAAACCAGGCAGTACACCAGGCAGTAAACCAGGCAGTACACCAGGCAGTACACCAGGCAGTAAACCAGGCAGTACACCAGGCAGTACACCAGGCAGTACACCAGGCAGTAAACCAGGCAGTACACCAGGCAGTAAACCAGGCAGTACACCAGGCAGTAAACCAGGCAGTACACCAGGCAGTACACCAGGCAGTAAACCAGGCAGTACACCAGGCAGTAAACCAGGCAGTAAACCAGGCAGTAAACCAGGCAGTAAACCAGGCAGTAAACCAGGCAGTACACCAGGCAGTACACCAGGCAGTAAACCAGGCAGTAAACCAGGCAGTAAACCAGGCAGTAAACCAGGCAGTACACCAGGCAGTACACCAGGCAGTACACCAGGCAGAAACCAGGCAGTAAACCAGGCAGTACACCAGGCAGTACACCAGGCAGTAAACCAGGCAGTACACCAGGCAGTACACCAGGCAGTACACCAGGCAGTAAACCAGGCAGAAACCAGGCAGTAAACCAGGCAGTACACCAGGCAGTACACCAGGCAGTACACCAGGCAGTACACCAGGCAGTACACCAGGCAGTAAACCAGGCAGTACACCAGGCAGTACACCAGGCAGTACACCAGGCAGTAAACCAGGCAGTAAACCAGGCAGAAACCAGGCAGTAAACCAGGCAGTACACCAGGCAGTACACCAGGCAGTAAACCAGGCAGTACACCAGGCAGTAAACCAGGCAGTACACCAGGCAGTAAACCAGGCAGAAACCAGGCAGTAAACCAGGCAGTACACCAGGCAGTAAACCAGGCAGTACACCAGGCAGTAAACCAGGCAGAAACCAGGCAGTAAACCAGGCAGTACACCAGGCAGTACACCAGGCAGTAAACCAGGCAGAAACCAGGCAGTAAACCAGGCAGTACACCAGGCAGTACACCAGGCAGTACACCAGGCAGTACACCAGGCAGTACACCAGGCAGTACACCAGGCAGTACACCAGGCAGTAAACCAGGCAGAAACCAGGCAGTAAACCAGGCAGTACACCAGGCAGTACACCAGGCAGTACACCAGGCAGTAAACCAGGCAGAAACCAGGCAGTAAACCAGGCAGAAAACCAGGCAGTACACCAGGCAGTACACCAGGCAGTACACCAGGCAGTACACCAGGCAGTACACCAGGCAGTAAACCTTGCAGTAAACCAGGCAGAAACCAGGCAGTACACCAGGCAGTACACCAGGCAGTACACCAGGCAGTACACCAGGCAGTGAGTCAGGCAGTGAGTCAGGCAGTAAACCAGGCAGTGAGTCAGGCAGTAAACCAGGCAGTGAGCCAGGCAGTGAGCCAGGCAGTGAGCCAGGCAGTGAGCCAGGCAGTAAACCAGGCAGTAAACCAGGCAGTAAACCAGGCAGTGAGCCTTAAAATAAATCTAATAGATTTTCATCTGGTACAGAGTTCCTCATCACATTTCAACTCAACTTGATGTTAATAGCATTGTAATATCCCCATTTGGCCACAAGGTGTGGATCAAGTATTCAGAGAGTTCACACAAGGTTATGGTGTCACACATTCAATAGAACACCTGTCCCTCCTGGTCTTACCTGCGGTTGTCTCCGAAGTCGACAGAGTTGATGGTGGATCCTGGCTTCCTCCAGCCGATGAGGTACTTGGAGGTGGCTCCCTGACGGGGGTAGAAGGTCTTGGGGCTGGGGGAGACCGACGTCTGGGAGCAGGGGGAGGTGGCAGAGGAAGAGGACTCTTCACGGGGGGAACTGTGGCCAGAATGGCCTCTGGAGCTGGGGGAAGAGAGAGAGTATGGGGAGAGAGATGGGGAGAGAGAGAGAGAGTATGGGGAGAGAGAGAGAGAGAGAGAAAGTATGGGGAGAGAGAGAGAGAGAGAGAGAGTATGGAGAGAGAGAGAGAGAGAGAGTATGGGGAGAGAGAGAGAGAGAGAGAAAGTATGGGGAGAGAGAGAGAGAGAGTACGGGGAGAGAGAGAGAGTATGGGGAGAGAGAGAGAGAGTATGGGGAGAGAGAGAGAGACAGAGAGAGAGAGAGAGACAGAGAGAGAGAGAGTGTGGGGGGAGAGAGAGAGAGTGTGGGGGGAGAGAGAGAGAGTGTGGGGGGAGAGAGAGAGAGTGTGGGGGGAGAGAGAGAGAGTGTGGGGGGAGAGAGAGAGTGTGGGGGGGAGAGAGAGAGTGTGGGGGGGAGAGAGAGAGTGTGGGGGGGAGAGAGAGAGTGTGGGGGGGAGAGAGAGAGTGTGGGGGGAGAGAGAGAGTGTGGGGGGGAGAGAGAGAGTGTGGGGGGGAGAGAGAGAGTGTGGGGGGAGAGAGAGAGTGTAGGGGGAGAGAGAGAGTGTGGGGGAGAGAGAGAGTGTGGGGGAGAGAGAGAGTGTGGGGAGAGAGAGAGAGTATGGGGAGAGAGAGAGAGTATGGGGAGAGAGAGAGAGTATGGGGAGAGAGAGAGAGTATGGGGAGAGAGAGAGAGTATGGGGAGAGAGAGAGTATGGGGAGAGAGAGAGTGTGGGGGGAGAGAGAGAGTGTGGGGGGAGAGAGAGAGTGTGGGGGGAGAGAGAGAGTGTGGGGAGAGAGAGAGAGTATGGGGAGAGAGAGAGAGTATGGGGAGAGAGAGAGAGTATGGGGAGAGAGAGAGAGTATGGGGAGAGAGAGAGTATGGGGAGAGAGAGAGTATGGGGAGAGATAGAGAGTATGGATTTAACTAGCGGACATCGAGGGCCAAAATAATGTAACATGCCAATGAAATAATCTAGACTTTGAGCTAATAACTACGGAGATAAACACACATCTTTGCAGTGGACGTGTAGAGATTACAGTGTGCTACATATCCTCCTCACAGTCCTAACGTCAATGTACACAGGTATCGTGCTATCAGCTAGCTAGGCTTTAATCAACGTGCATCTCTGTGGGTTTTGTTAACTGTGTGAGTTCTGTTGCGAGTATCAAGGCCATTATATTGTGCTTCTGGGTAAGACACTTGTATCCCTTTGTGACTGAGGATATATTCTACCTCATCTCCACTGTTTGAAAGATTAGCAATCAGTTTAGATAGATAGATGTTTATTATCTACCTCACTTGCTTTGGCAATGTTAACACACGGTTCCCCATGCCAATAAAGCCCCTTGAATTGAATTGAGAGAGAGCGAGAGAGCGAGAGAGAGAGAGAGAGAGCGGGAGGGACCTAGCAAATATCATGGTTAAAAGACGAGTTTTTTTAAAAAGGTTATGTGTTTGAGGGTGAGTGTGTGTCTGCTGTATGCGTGTGTGTATTCAAGTCTTACACACTACATACCTGGACCCTGCGTCACTCAGACTGAACAAGCTGCAATCTCTAACCAACAGGTGTGTAGGAGGAGTCCTAGCAGTCCCCTCTCCTCTCTCCCCCCTCTCCACTGGGGGTTGTGGGGACTCCACGGTTGTCGTGGACCTCTCTAGCACCCTCCTGTCCCCCTCAGTGGGGCTATGCCAAGGGGATGGAGCTCTATCCCTCCCCTCTCTACCCCCAGGAGCTAAGAGGGAACTAGAGCTCCCGTGGTGGGGGTGTGGGTGGCCCCCCCCTCCTCCGTAAGACGAGGTGTCTATCCCGCTGTCGGCAGAAGCCCCATGGAGGTAACCCCCTCCCAGGCCGTTGGGTTCAGAGTCAGTGGCCTCCCCTGGTGCTCCGGGGCCCCCCAGGTCGGACCACTTGTCGGTGTCGCTGTGGCCCCCGCTGGAGGCCGTGCTGGACAGGGTGTTACTGCTGGAGTAGGGACCCTCAGGCTGTGGGGGGGAGAGAGAGGAGAGAGAGAGAGGAGAGAGAGAGGAGAGAGAGGAGAGAGAGACAGAGAGAGAGAAAGGAGAGAGAGGGGAGAGAGAGAGGGGAGAGGGGAGAGAGAGAGAGTGGAGAGAGAAGAGAGAGAGAGAGAGTGGGGAGAGGGGAGAGGGGAGAGGGGAGAGGGGAGAGGGGAGAGAGAGAGGGAGAGAGAGAGAGAGAGAGAGGGGAGAGAGAGAGAGAGAGAGAGAGAGAGAGAGAGAGAGAGAGAGAGAGAGGGAGAGAGAGAGAGGGGGGAGAGAGAGAGGGGGGAGAGAGAGAGGGGGGAGAGAGAGAGGGGGGAGAGAGAGAGAAAGAGAGAGAGAGAAAGAGAGAGAGAGAAAGAGAGAGAAAGGGGGGAAAGAGAGAGGGAGAGGGGAAAGAGAGAGGGAGAGGGGAAAGAAAGAGGGAGAGGGGAAAGAGAGAGGGAGAGGGGAAAGAGAGAGGGGGGAGAGAGAGAGGGGGAGAGAGAGAGGGGGGAGAGAGAGAGGAAAAGATAAAGAGAGGGGAGAGAGAGAGGAGAGAGGGGAGAGAGAGAGGGGCGAGAGAGAGGGGAGAGAGAGAGAGAGGGGAGAGATAGGGGGGAGGGAGAGAAAGAGATGGGTTAGACAGGAGTCTGGACAAGAGAACGTCTTCAGATCAGTGATATCCTTCATCAGCAGCGATCTGAAAGACCTGGACAAGAGAACATGTCTTCAGGTGCTTTAGAGGAGATGATGAGAGGAGATGAGGAGGGGAGATGAGGAGGGGAGATGAGGAGGGGAGATGAGGAGAGAAAGTCACTGTTGACATGCAAGCCAAATGTTTCATCAGGTAAGAAGTACGTTTCGTCTCTCTCTCCCTGGTCGGGGTGAGGGCAGGGGAGTGTGGCGCAGAGTGAAGCCTGACCTGGGAGCTCTTCTTGGGGGAGTGGTGGATGACCTGCTCCTGCCTCTGGATGCGTGGTGCTCCGGAGTACCCAGGACCAGACTTAGACACAGGAGAATCTAAAAAAAATAACACACACACACACACACACAAGAGCTTGAGGTTAGCAACAGTGCAAGGAAACACGCACACACACACAATCACACTAGTGTGAACACACACTAAGGACCATGACTTTCGCACACGCATATACTGATAATCCAGTTTACATTATTCTACAATCGCACGTACAGTGTGTGTGACGATCATCCTATGATCTCATCACATAATCTAGACATGCCTTACATATAGTTGAAGTCAGAAGTTTACATACACTTACGTTGGAGTCATTAAAACTCGTTTTTCAACCTCTCCACAAATTTCTTGTAAACAAACTATAGTTTTGGCAAGTCAGTTAGGACATCTACTTTGTGCATGACACAAGTCATTTTTCCAACAATTGTTTACAGACAGATTATTTCACTTATAACTCACTGTATCACAATTCCAGTGGGTCAGAAGTTTACATACACTAAGTTGACTGTGCCTTTAAACAGCTTGGAAAATTCCAGAAAACGAGGTGTACCTGTGGATGTATTTCAAGGCCTACCTTCAAACTCAGTGCCTCTTTGCTTGACATCATGGGACAATCAAACTAAATCAGCCAAGACTTCAGAGAAAACAAAAGTAGACCTCCACATGTCTGATTCATCCTTGGGAGCAATTTCCAAATGCCTGAAGGTACCACATTCATCTGTACAAACAATAGTACGCAAGTATAAACACCATGAGACCACGCAGCCGTCATACCGCTCATGTCAGGAAGGAGACGCGCTCTGTCTCCTAGAGATGAACGTACTTTGGTGTAAAAAGTGCAAATCAATCCCAGAACAACAGCAAAGGACCTTGTGAAGATGCTGGAGGAAACGGGTACAAAAGTATCTATGTCCACAGTAAAACGAGTCCTATATCAACATAACCTGAAAGGCCGCTCAGCAAGGAAGAAGCCACTGCTCCAAAACCACCATAAAAAAAGCCAGACTACGGTTTGCAACTGCACATGGGGACAAAGATCGTACATTATCGAGAAATGTCCTCTGGTCTGATGAAACAAAAATAGAACTGTTTGACCTTAATGACCATCGTTATGTTTGGAGGAAAAAGGGGGATGCTTGCAAACCGAAGAACACCATCCCAACCATGAAGCACGGGGGTGGCAGCATCATGTTGTGTGGGTGCTTTACTGCAGGAGGGACTGGTGCACTTCAAACTTAAGGACAGCAAAGTCAAGGTATTGGAGTGGCCATCACAAAGCCCTGACCTCAATCCTATAGAACATTTTTGGGCAGGACTAAAAAATTGTGTGTGAGCAAGGAGGCCTACAAACCTGACTCAGTTACACCAGCTCTGTCAGGAGGAATGGGCCAAAATTTACCCAACTTATTGTGGGAAGTTTGTGGAAGGCTACCTGAAACATTTGACCCAAGTTAAACAATTTAAAGCAATGCTACCAAATACTAATTGAGTGTATGTAAACGTCTGACCCACTGGAAATGTGATGAAAGAAATAAAAGCTGAAATAAATCATTCTCTCTACTATTATTCTGACATTTCACATTCTTAAAATAAAGTGGTGATCTAACTGACCTAAAACAGGCAATTGTTACTAGGATTAAATGTCAGGAATTGTGAAAAACTGGAAATGTTTTTGGCTAAGGTGCATGTAAACTTCTGACTACAACTGTATGTGTGTGTGTGTGTGTATCTATATGTCTATATACATATCTATATACATATCTATATATCTATATCTATCTATCTATCTATCGATCTATCTATATATACATATCTATATATCTATATACATCTATCTATATACATATCTATATACATATCCATATTTATATATATACACATATATATATATATATATATATATATATATATATATATATATATATATATATATATATATATATATATATACACACACACACACATATCTATATATACACATATCTATATATATATCCATAAGTATCTATATATATATATATATCCATAAGTATCTATATATATATATATATATATATATCCATAAGTATCTATATATATATATATATATATATATATATATATATATATATATATATATATATATATATATATATACATAAGTATATATATATTCTTATATATATGTGTATGTGTGTGTAAATAAATGAGGCTATAGAGTAATTGGCCAGGTGTTACGCAACAACAACCACACAGAAATAGACAGGCCATTAGTGAGCACTGCACCCAGGGGGAAACATGGCTGTAAGTGAGAGAGCGAGAGAGAGAGTAGAGAACAAGGGGATACATTAGAAGAGATCATGCAGATAGAGCAGTAGAAAACAGAGAGAGGGACTGTAGAGAGCAGTAGAAAACAGAGAGAGGGACTGTAGAGAGCAGTAGAAAACAGAGAGAGGGACTGTAGAGAGCAGTAGAAAACAGAGAGAGGGACTGTAGAGAGCAGTAGAAAACAGAGAGAGGGACTGAAGAGAGCAGTAGAAAACAGAGAGAGGGACTGTAGAGAGCAGTAGAAAACAGAGAGAGGGACTGAAGAGAGCAGTAGAAAACAGAGAGAGGGACTGAAGAGAGCAGTAGAAAACAGAGAGAGGGACTGAAGAGAGCAGTAGAAAACAGAGAGAGGGACTGAAGAGAGCAGTAGAAAACAGAGAGAGGGACTGTAGAGAGCAGTAGAAAACAGAGAGAGGGACTGTAGAGAGCAGTAGAAAACAGAGAGAGGGACTGAAGAGATGAAGAGAGCAGTAGAAAACAGAGAGAGGGACTGAAGAGATGAAGAGAGCAGTAGAAAACAGAGAGAGGGACTGTAGAGAGCAGTAGAAAACAGAGAGAGGGACTGAAGAGATGAAGAGAGCAGTAGAAAACAGAGAGAGGGACTGAAGAGAGCAGTAGAAAACAGAGAGATGGACTGAAGAGATGAAGAGAGCAGTAGAAAACAGAGAGAGGGACTGAAGAGAGCAGTAGAAAACAGAGATATGGACTGAAGAGATGAAGAGAGCAGTAGAAGACAGAGAGAGGGACTGTAGAGATGAAGAGATGAAGAGAGCAGTAGAAAACAGAGAGAAGGGGGCTGAAGAGAGCAGTAGAAAACAGAGAGAGGGACTGAAGAGATGAAGAGATGAAGAGAGCAGTAGAAAACAGAGAGAGGGACTGTAGAGATGAAGAGAGCAGTAGAAAACAGAGAGAGGGACTGAAGAGATGAAGAGAGCAGTAGAAAACAGAGAGAGGGACTGAAGAGAGCAGTAGAAAACAGAGAGAGGGACTGAAGAGATGAAGAGAGCAGTAGAAAACAGAGAGAAGGGGGCTGAAGAGAGCAGTAGAAAACAGAGAGAGGGACTGTAGAGATGAAGAGAGCAGTAGAAAACAGAGAGAGGGACTGTAGAGATGAAGAGAGCAGTAGAAAACAGAGAGAGGGACTGTAGAGAGCAGTAGAAAACAGAGAGAGGGACTGTAGAGAGCAGTAGAAAACAGAGAGAGGGACTGTAGAGAGCAGTAGAAAACAGAGAGAGGGACTGTAGAGAGCAGTAGAAAACAGAGAGAGGGACTGTAGAGAGCAGTAGAAAACAGAGAGAGGGACTGTAGAGATGAAGAGAGCAGTATCTGTGTCATAACAGCAGTGCAGTCCATGGTATACAGAGAACGACTACCAACATATTTCACCCCTCAGCAGTTGTCTGCTCCGCAGTCTCAATATTCTCTAATGAGGTAGTGTGTGTGTATCTCTCTCTGTGTGTGTGGTCCTGGTTTCAGTCCCTGCATGCGTTACGTGAATCCTGCCATTCACCACTGACAGGTGAGTCATTTCCCAGAAGCCACCTCTTTCATCTCCGCTGGCGGTTTGGAAAATGTGAACGACCACCTCGATTCAGTCTTATGAAGCAAAATTTGAAAATTGTGTTTTACATTGGATAAAAGTAGAGACTCAGAGCTACAAAATTGTATATATATCATACACTACAGTTGAGGAACAATGGGAAAGTAATTCTGCTTTGAAAGTTGATATACTTGAAACCTCACTTTAGTAGAGAAAATGGCCCTTGAATGTTTTGGTACACCTACTGGAGAGGTCTTCTTTGTCTACACCCATTCATAATCGCTCTTAAGCCTGAGCCCAACCCAGGGCTGTGGCGGTCACCAAATGTCGTCAGCCGGTGATTGTTAAGCAAATATCTGTCGGTCTCACGGAAATCGACCGTTAATTAATTAAACACATTTAGTAGCTTCCGGCTTACACACATTGTCTACAAGCCACTGAGGCAGACCATTGGAGCATCTACATTTTAAAAAAGTCTAATAAATCCATGTAATATAGCCTAGATCGTCACAACAAATCCATTATTTATTTTAGACAGATCTAAAGAAACATGATATGAAGAAAATGTAGTCTATTTCAGAAGAACAGAATAGCATACTGAGTTGTCCTTATGCTAGATCCTGTTCTGGCTATGTCAAATGGCTGTGGGCTACACTAGTTCATTTAGCAGAGGAGATTTGCTTAGTATTCCGTGGCATTATTTTATAGTATGAAAAATACAATTGAACAAAACTGAATAAAATAGAAAGTATTTTTTTCTCCAAACGATTAAGGGAGTGTGTTGCACACGCAGCTATTCTGTGTTGAGTGGTTAACAAATAAAATAGGTACTCCTATATGCTTCATTTAGAGTTGTTCATTTAACTTTAGGTTGTTCTACAAACGCTGGGCTATATGTTTACATTTGTACGGCTGTATGATGCGACTAATGATGATTTGGAAACAGTTGCTTGAAAGGCAGGAGCTCTGCTTTGTTTGTTTTGTTGCACAGGCTGTACACACTTCATCAGTCTCTCGTTCACAATTTGACAAGCACTTGATAATGGCTAGAATTCTTCGGCGTCGTTGTGCCCTTCTCCCCGAGTGATGCACGCTCCATCACGTGATTGGGACTTTCTCACATGCTTACAAGTGAAGACAGATTGGTGACGCAACTGCATGCGTCCTTATACAATTCCCGAGGTGCATATTGAAGATATTGGAAGGACTGTCCACATTTTCAGCAAACAAGATGAATAGGCCAAACGAACAGCAAAAGCACTAGCCAATGTCAATCTACTATCTCCCATAGTACAAAAGTCAACCTATTCTATTCTGTGCGAGAAATAAATATCCTAAACATAGTCTGGGACAGTTGTGGGATGCGATAGATCCCAAATTAATACAACCGCTAGCATCAAAAAAACGTTTTTTTATAAAAAGTTGCTGACGCAACAGATCAGAACTTTTAGCCTAGGCTATTTCTTCACATTATAAGCTCAGCAACGCGCACATGGTAGGAGGCTATCAGCGCGAATGTTCCATTAGCGGAAAACTCCATTATCAAAGTGACCACAAATACAATTATGCATGTAATGCCTTTATTATAAAGGTGCATTTTTATGGTGAAAATGATCTTCCCCAAAACTTGAAACTCACGCGCTGCTTATGTATGCCAGTTAGGATCTACACCCCTTGTAAAGGGGATTAATGGGTTTAGGGTTGGGTTATACTGGACTGGGTTATACCGGACTGGGTTTAGGGTTGGGTTATACTGGACTGGGTTATACTGGACTGGGTTATACTGGACTGGGTTTAGGGTTGGGTTATACTGGACTGGGTTATATTGGACTGGGTTTAGGGTTGGGTTATACTGGACTGGGTTATATTGGACTGGGTTTAGGGTTGGGTTATACTGGACTGGGTTATACTGGACTGGGTTTAGGGTTGGGTTATACTGGACTGGGTTATACTGGACTGGGTTATACTGGACTGGGTTTAGGGTTGGGTTATACTGGACTGGGTTATATTGGACTGGGTTTAGGGTTGGGTTATACTGGACTGGGTTTAGGGTTGGGTTATACCGGACTGGGTTATACCGGACTAGGGTTATACCGGACTAGGGTTATACCGGACTAGGGTTATACTGGACTAGGGTTATACTGGACTGGGTTATACCGGACTGGGTTATACCGGACTGGGTTTAGGGTTGCATGTACTTTCTCTAGTTTAGAGTGTGAGAGTGAACGGGGTCGATTCAACCAGCGCAGAGTTGAATGGAGGAGAGGACAGGAGAAGGAAAAACAGAGGGATGAAGTGAAGGAAAAAGAGAAAGAAACAGGAGGGGGCTGTGAGTCATGGTAGATTTCCTTGAAAAGGGCTGGAAGAAGAGAGGGAGAGAGAGAGGCGGGGGGGGGGGGGGGGGGGGGGAGAGAAAGAAGAGAAAGAAAGAGAGAGAGAAAAGAGAGTGTGAGAAAGACACACAGAGTTGGTTACACAACTGTACCGACAGGAAAGAGAGGAATTTATGTTTTTAATTTTCCTACAGAGAGCCTTGAACAGCGAGGAAAGGAGAGAGAGGAGAAAAGAAGGTGGATAAAGGGGCTGTGGTTGTCATGACATTTTGTCAGCCGGTGATTATCATGCAAAAGTCTGCTGGTCTCACGGTAATTGACCGTTAATGAACATAAACACGGTTAGCATATCCGCTCATACAAGCTGCATACCTGATCGCTGATGCAAACCTTTGGAACGTGCACATGTAAAACAGTATAATATAATATAATAAATCAATGTAATAATACACAAACCCACAATAAATGCAGTATTTATTTTAGGCAGGTGTAAAGAAACATTATGCAATGAAGAAAATGTATTTCAGGCAGAACAGAACAGGAGTCGGTCCACTGTGTGTTATCAGGCTATTGCACCACACCATAGCCTGTAGGCTAGTTCATTTAGCAGGCATGACATGCGTATAAGTCTCGTGACGTTATTTTTATAGGATTTTAATAGTAAAAATAATATAACATTAGATTAATAAAATAGTACGGATATTTTTTCCCCCGTTCAAGAACGAGGGTGCTTATACGAAGTGTCCATGTTGAGCGTAAAAGTGACCATTTGAAACCGGTCCTAATAGGTTAGATTTAGAGTTATTCGGCAACTTTAGTTGTGAATGATTACAAACCTTACAACGTGTTAGAAATCAGAACAGATATGAACTGTATGATGCGACTATAGAATATTGATTAGAGAAAGTAGCAAAACATTTTTTATTTTTTTTTAAACTTGCACTCCCGTTCCTTGTTCTCAAGCTTCACACATTGTTTCTTCTCTCATCAAGTAGATCATGTTTTCACCCATCAGACTATTCTTCATTTAATCTTGTCTGTACTAATATGTCAAATTTGGAATGGCCCATTATCAAATGGGCATGGGGGGGGGGGGATGGGGGAAGACACATCAAATCAAATCAAATGTATTTATATAGCCCTTCGTACATCAGCTGATATCTCAAAGTGCTGTACAGAAAACCCAGCCTAAAACCCCAAACAGCAAGCAATGCAGGTGTAGAAGCACGGTGGCTAGGAAAAACTCCCTAGAAAGGCCAGAACATAGGAAAGAAACCTAGAGAGGAACCAGGCTATGTGGGGTGGCCAGTCCTTCACATGTCCTTCATATGGACCCGAATAGCGAATGGAGGCCGATTTCCCTCCGGTTCCATTTTCAAATGATGCAGGGTAGGCTACTTCGCTTTTATAGCGGAGATGTGCTTAATATGAGCAGCTGAGAAATAAATATAACACTTGTTTCACATCAACCACTATTTGAGGAGCATGGTCTCCCTACGCGACAGGTGATATCCCCCCCCCCCCCCCCAGACTCTGTACGGCATGGGCTCTCCAACTCTCTTCCTGCAGCTACCCAGTGCTTCATTTAGGAAACCAAGTGAAATCTGTTTCGGGAACATTGATAGTAACAATGTTTTTTCTCCGACAACAACAACAACAACACATATTTCATTAAACTGTTGACAGCCCCTCTGCACGGTCGAGAAGGGAATGGAGGAGAGAGGAGGAGGAGGAGGAAATGGAAACGCATAGTGGTGAGATATATTCTGTAGCTAAAGGTAATTTTCCAGACTACTAAACGTTGAAAATATAAACAAACAATGCTCTACTACTCGGCGATTCAAAATGAAAACTCACTATAATTGTAGGCTAACTGTAAGCCGCCTTCTGCACAATCAATGAACCAACTGCATCTCCTAGCACTCTAGGTTCTCTAGGTTCTCCCCCAGACCCATGAACGTTCGGAGCGTAAGCACAAGGTAACCAGTCCATCCAGTATGGATGATAATACAGTCTAGGTTCTAGGTTCTCTAGGTTCTCCCCAGACTCATGGGATAGAACGTTCGGAGCGTAAGCACAAGGTAACCAGTCCATCCCGTATGGATGATAATACAGTCTAGGTTCTAGGTTCTCTAGGTTCTAGGTTCTTTTGGTTCTCCCCCAGACCTATGGGATAGAATGTTCGGAGCGTAAGCACAAGGTAACCAGTCCATCCCGTATGGATGATAATACAGTCTAGGCTCTAGGTTCTCTAGGTTCTAGGTTCTCCCCCAGACCTATGGGATAGAATGTTCGGAGCGTAAGCACAAGGTAACCAGTCCATCCCGTATGGATGATAATACAGTCTAGGTTCTAGGTTCTCTAGGTTCTAGGTTCTCCCCAGACCTATGGGATATAATGTTCGGAGCGTAAGCACAAGGTAACCAGTCCATCCAGTATGGATGATAATACAGTCTAGGTTCTAGGTTCTCTAGGTTCTCCCTCAGACCCATGGGATAGAATGTTCGGAGCGTAAGCACAAGGTAACCAGTCCATCCAGTATGGATCGTAAATACGTTTTGTTTGATGTGTTTTTCTGCCATGCGTAATATGTGGTAGACCGTGTATTGTAAAATGGCGCAATACTTATTTTAATTCAGGTTTTTCTTGGGGGGGGGGGGGGGGGGGGAGTTCATTTATATGGATGTTTAAAATAGTCATCACCTTAGAAAGTGTTGTTAGGCTTTGAAGAAAACATCCCCAAACGGCCATGTTTTCCACACGGTTTCAAACTGTTGTTGAACCTCTTTCTTCAATTTCATCATCACAGTGAGGTGAGTTTTAAAACAGTAGAGACAATAGAGCCCTGACTACCAGGCCATTAGGACCTGATGGAGGGACAATAGAGCCCTGACTACCAGGCCATTAGGACCTGATGGAGGGACAATAGAGCCCTGAGTACCATGCCATTAGGACCTGATGGAGGGACAATAGAGCTCTGAGTACCAGGCCATTAGGACCTGATGGAGGGACAATAGAGCCCTGAGTACCAGGCCATTAGGACCTGATGGAGGGACAATAGAGCCCTGAGTACCAGGCCATAAGGACCTGATGGAGGGACAATAGAGCCCTGACTACCAGGCCATTAGGGCCTGATGGAGGGACAATAGATCCTGAGTACCAGGCCATTAGGGCCTGATGGAGGGACAATAGATCCCTGAGTACCAGACCATTAGGGCCTGATGGAGGGACAATAGAGCCCTGAGTACCATGCCATTAGGACCTGATGGAGGGACAATAGAGCCCTGACTACCAGGCCATTAGGGCCTGATGGAGGGACAATAGAGCCCTGAGTACCAGGACATTAGGACCTGATGGAGGGACAATAGATCCCTGAGTACCAGACCATTAGGGCCTGATGGAGGGACAATAGAGCCCTGAGTACCAGACCATTAGGGCCTGATGGAGGGACAATAGATCCCTGAGTACCAGACCATTAGGGCCTGATGGAGGGACAATAGAGCCCTGAGTACCAGGACACTAGGACCTGATGGAGGGACAATAGAGCCCTGAGTACCAGGCCATTAGGACCTGATGGAGGGACAATAGAGCCCTGAGTACCAGGCCATAAGGACCTGATGGAGGGACAATAGAGCCCTGACTACCAGGCCATTAGGGCCTGATGGAGGGACAATAGATCCTGAGTACCAGGCCATTAGGGCCTGATGGAGGGACAATAGATCCCTGAGTACCAGACCATTAGGGCCTGATGGAGGGACAATAGAGCCCTGAGTACCATGCCATTAGGACCTGATGGAGGGACAATAGAGCCCTGACTACCAGGCCATTAGGGCCTGATGGAGGGACAATAGATCCTGAGTACCAGGCCATTAGGGCCTGATGGAGGGACAATAGATCCCTGAGTACCAGACCATTAGGGCCTGATGGAGGGACAATAGAGCCCTGAGTACCAGGCCATTAGGGCCTGATGGAGGGACAATAGATCCCTGAGTACCAGGCCATTAGGGCCTGATGGAGGGACAATAGATCCCTGAGTACCAGACCATTAGGGCCTGATGGAGGGACAATAGATCCCTGAGTACCAGACCATTAGGGCCTGATGGAGGGACAATAGATCCCTGAGTACCAGACCATTAGGGCCTGATGGAGGGACAATAGAGCCCTGAGTACCAGACCATTAGGACCTGATGGTTGTTAGTGAGTTGGGTACTACCAACGCCTGTGCATGAGAGGAGATTACCGTTACTCAGAGGTCAAATATAATATTTACTGCAGTCATGACTCATTGCTGCCGGTGTGGTGGTAACACTGTCACAACAACAGCCCTGGTGTGGTGGTAACACTGTCACAACAACAGCCCCGGTGTGGTGGTAACACTGTCACAACAACAGCCCCGGTGTGGTGGTAACACTGTCACAACAACAGCCCCGGTGTGGTGGTAACACTGTCACAACAACAGCCCCGGTGTGGTGGTAACACTGTCACAACAACAGCCCCGGTGTGGTGGTAACACTGTCACAACAACAGCCCCGGTGTGGTGGTAACACTGTCACAACAACAGCCCCGGTGTGGTGGTAACACTGTCACAACAACAGCCCCGGTGTGGTGGTAACACTGTCACAACAACAGCCCCGGTGTGGTGGTAACACTGTCACAACAACAGCCCCGGTGTGGTGGTAACACTGTCACAACAACAGCCCCGGTGTGGTGGTAACACTGTCACAACAACAGCCCCGGTGTGGTGGTAACACTGTCACAACAACAGCCCCGGTGTGGTGGTAACACTGTCACAACAACAGCCCCGGTGTGGTGGTAACACTGTCACAACAACAGCCCCGGTGTGGTGGTAACACTGTCACAACAACAGCCCCGGTGTGGTGGTAACACTGTCACAACAACAGCCCCGGTGTGGTGGTAACACTGTCACAACAACAGCCCCGGTGTGGTGTTAACACTGTCACAACAACAGCCCCGGTGTGGTGTTAACACTGTCACAACAACAGCCCCGGTGTGGTGGTAACACTGTCACAACAACAGCCCCGGTGTGGTGGTAACACTGTCACAACAACAGCCCCGGTGTGGTGGTAACACTGTCACAACAACAGCCCCGGTGTGGTGTTAACACTGTCACAACAACAGCCCCGGTGTGGTGGTAACACTGTCACAACAACAGCCCCGGTGTGGTGGTAACACTGTCACAACAACAGCCCCGGTGTGGTGGTAACACTGTCACAACAACAGCCCCGGTGTGGTGGTAACACTGTCACAACAACAGCCCCGGTGTGGTGGTAACACTGTCACAACAACAGCCCCGGTGTGGTGGTAACACTGTCACAACAACAGCCCCGGTGTGGTGGTAACACTGTCACAACAACAGCCCCGGTGTGGTGGTAACACTGTCACAACAACAGCCCCGGTGTGGTGGTAACACTGTCACAACAACAGCCCCGGTGTGGTGGTAACACTGTCACAACAACAGCCCCGGTGTGGTGGTAACACTGTCACAACAACAGCCCCGGTGTGGTGGTAACACTGTCACAACAACAGCCCCGGTGTGGTGGTAACACTGTCACAACAACAGCCCCGGTGTGGTGGTAACACTGTCACAACAACAGCCCCGGTGTGGTGGTAACACTGTCACAACAACAGCCCCGGTGTGGTGGTAACACTGTCACAACAACAGCCCCGGTGTGGTGGTAACACTGTCACAACAACAGCCCCGGTGTGGTGGTAACACTGTCACAACAACAGCCCCGGTGTGGTGGTAACACTGTCACAACAACAGCCCCGGTGTGGTGGTAACACTGTCACAACAACAGCCCCGGTGTGGTGGTAACACTGTCACAACAACAGCCCCGGTGTGGTGGTAACACTGTCACAACAACAGCCCCGGTGTGGTGGTAACACTGTCACAACAACAGCCCCGGTGTGGTGGTAACACTGTCACAACAACAGCCCCGGTGTGGTGGTAACACTGTCACAACAACAGCCCCGGTGTGGTGGTAACACTGTCACAACAACAGCCCCGGTGTGGTGGTAACACTGTCACAACAACAGCCCCGGTGTGGTGGTAACACTGTCACAACAACAGCCCCGGTGTGGTGGTAACACTGTCACAACAACAGCCCCGGTGTGGTGGTAACACTGTCACAACAACAGCCCCGGTGTGGTGGTAACACTGTCACAACAACAGCCCCGGTGTGGTGGTAACACTGTCACAACAACAGCCCCGGTGTGGTGGTAACACTGTCACAACAACAGCCCCGGTGTGGTGGTAACACTGTCACAACAACAGCCCCGGTGTGGTGGTAACACTGTCACAACAACAGCCCCGGTGTGGTGGTAACACTGTCACAACAACAGCCCCGGTGTGGTGGTAACACTGTCACAACAACAGCCCCGGTGTGGTGGTAACACTGTCACAACAACAGCCCCGGTGTGGTGGTAACACTGTCACAACAACAGCCCCGGTGTGGTGGTAACACTGTCACAACAACAGCCCCGGTGTGGTGGTAACACTGTCACAACAACAGCCCTGGTGTGGTGGTAACACTGTCACAACAACAGCCCTGGTGTGGTGGTAACACTGTCACAACAACAGCCCTGGTGTGGTGGTAACACTGTCACAACAACAGCCCTGGTGTGGTGGTAACACTGTCACAACAACAGCCCTGGTGTGGTGGTAACACTGTCACAACAACAGCCCTGGTGTGGTGGTAACACTGTCACAACAACAGCCCTGGTGTGGTGGTAACACTGTCACAACAACAGCCCTGGTGTGGTGGTAACACTGTCACAACAACAGCCCTGGTGTGGTGGTAACACTGTCACAACAACAGCCCTGGTGTGGTGGTAACACTGTCACAACAACAGCCCTGGTGTGGTGGTAACACTGTCACAACAACAGCCCTGGTGTGGTGGTAACACTGTCACAACAACAGCCCTGGTGTGGTGGTAACACTGTCACAACAACAGCCCTGGTGTGGTGGTAACACTGTCACAACAACAGCCCCGGTGTGGTGGTAACACTGTCACAACAACAGCCCCGGTGTGGTGGTAACACTGTCACAACAACAGCCCCGGTGTGGTGGTAACACTGTCACAACAACAGCCCCGGTGTGGTGGTAACACTGTCACAACAACAGCCCCGGTGTGGTGGTAACACTGTCACAACAACAGCCCCGGTGTGGTGGTAACACTGTCACAACAACAGCCCCGGTGTGGTGGTAACACTGTCACAACAACAGCCCCGGTGTGGTGGTAACACTGTCACAACAACAGCCCCGGTGTGGTGGTAACACTGTCACAACAACAGCCCCGGTGTGGTGGTAACACTGTCACAACAACAGCCCCGGTGTGGTGGTAACACTGTCACAACAACAGCCCTGGTGTGGTGGTAACACTGTCACAACAACAGCCCTGGTGTGGTGGTAACACTGTCACAACAACAGCCCTGGTGTGGTGGTAACACTGTCACAACAACAGCCCTGGTGTGGTGGTAACACTGTCACAACAACAGCCCTGGTGTGGTGGTAACACTGTCACAACAACAGCCCTGGTGTGGTGGTAACACTGTCACAACAACAGCCCTGGTGTGGTGGTAACACTGTCACAACAACAGCCCTGGTGTGGTGGTAACACTGTCACAACAACAGCCCTGGTGTGGTGGTAACACTGTCACAACAACAGCCCTGGTGTGGTGGTAACACTGTCACAACAACAGCCCTGGTGTGGTGGTAACACTGTCACAACAACAGCCCTGGTGTGGTGGTAACACTGTCACAACAACAGCCCTGGTGTGGTGGTAACACTGTCACAACAACAGCCCTGGTGTGGTGGTAACACTGTCACAACAACAGCCCTGGTGTGGTGGTAACACTGTCACAACAACAGCCCTGGTGTGGTGGTAACACTGTCACAACAACAGCCCTGGTGTGGTGGTAACACTGTCACAACAACAGCCCTGGTGTGGTGGTAACACTGTCACAACAACAGCCCTGGCCGTATATAACAACAGCCCTAGCAGGATATAACAACAGCCCTGGCCGTATATAACAACAGCCCTGGCCGTATATAACAACAGCCCTAGCAGGATATAACAACAGCCCTGGCTGGATATAACAACAGCCCTGGCTGGATATAACAACAGCCCTGGCTGGATATAACAACAGCCCTGGCTGGATATAACAACAGCCCTGGCTGGATATAACAACAGCCCTGGCTGGATATAACAACAGCCCTGGCTGGATATAACAACAGCCCTGGCTGGATATAACAACAGCCCTGGCTGGATATAACAACAGCCCTGGCTGGATATAACAACAGCCCTGGCTGGATATAACAACAGCCCTGGCCGGATATAACAACAGCCCTGGCCGGATATAACAACAGCCCTAGCCGGATATAACAGCCCTGGCTGGATATAACAACAGCCCTGGCTGGATATAACAGCCCTGGCTGGATAAAACAACAGCCCTGGCCGGATATAACAACAGCCCTGGCCGGATATAACAACAGCCCTGGCCGGATATAACAACAGCCCTGGCCGGATATAACAACAGCCCTGGCTGGATATAACAACAGCCCTGGCTGGATATAACAACAGCCCTAGCTGGATATAACAGCCCTAGCCGGATATAACAGCAGCCCTAGCTGGATATAACAGCCCTAGCCGGATATAACAACAGCCCTGGCTGGATATAACAACAGCCCTGGCTGGAAATAACAACAGCCCTGGCTGGATACAACAACAGCCCTGGCTGGATATAACAACAGCCCTGGCCGGATATAACAACAGCCCTGGCTGGATATAACAACAGCCCTGGCTGGATATAACAGCCCTAGCAGGATATAACAACAGCCCTGGCTGGATATAACAACAGCCCTGGCTGGATATAATAACAGCCCTGGCTGGATATAACAACAGCCCTGGCCGGATATAACAACAGCCCTGGCTGGATATAACAACAGCCCTGGCTGGATACAACAACAGCCCTGGCTGGATATAACAACAGCCCTGGCTGGATATAACAGCCCTGGCTGGATACAACAACAGCCCTGGCTGGATACAACAACAGCCCTGGCTGGATATAACAACAGCCCTGGCCGGATATAACAACAGCCCTAGCCGGATATAACAACAGCCCTAGCCGGATATAACAACAGCCCTGGCTGGATATAACAACAGCCCTGGCCGGATATAACAACAGCCCTGGCTGGATATAACAACAGCCCTGGCTGGATATAACAACAGCCCTGGCCGGATATAACAACAGCCCTGGCTGGATATAACAGCCCTAGCAGGATATAACAACAGCCCTGGCTGGATATAACAACAGCCCTGGCTGGATATAACAACAGCCCTGGCTGGATATAATAACAGCCCTGGCTGGATATAACAACAGCCCTGGCCGGATATAACAACAGCCCTGGCCGGATATAACAGCCCTGGCTGGATACAACAACAGCCCTGGCTGGATATAACAACAGCCCTGGCTGGATATAACAACAGCCCTGGCTGGATATAACAACAGCCCTAGCTGGATATAACAGCCCTAGCCGGATATAACAGCAGCCCTAGCTGGATATAACAGCCCTAGCCGGATATAACAGCCCTAGCCGGATATAACAACAGCCCTAGCCGGATATAACAACAGCCCTAGCTGGATAAAACAACAGCCCTAGCTGGATATAACAACAGCCCTAGCTATATATAACAACAGCCCTGGCTGGATATAACAACAGCCCTAGCTGGATATAACAACAGCCCTAGCCGGATATAACAGCAGCCCTAGCCGGATATAACAACAGCCCTAGCTGGATATAACAACAGCCCTAGCTGGATATAACAACAGCCCTAGCTGGATATAACAACAGCCCTAGCTATATATAACAACAGCCCTAGCTGGATATAACAACAGCCCTAGCTGGATATAACAACAGCCCTAGCTGGATATAACAACAGCCCTAGCTGGATATAACAACAGCCCTAGCTGGATATAACAACAGCCCTAGCTGGATATAACAACAGCCCTAGCTGGATATAACAACAGCCCTAGCTATATATAACAACAGCCCTAGCTGGATATAACAACAGCCCTAGCTGGATATAACAACAGCCCTAGCTGGATATAACAACAGCCCTAGCTATATATAACAACAGCCCTAGCTATATATAACAACAACCCTAGCTGTATATAACAACAGCCCTAGCTGGATATAACAACAGCCCTAGCTGGATATAACAACAGCCCTAGCTATATATAACAACAGCCCTAGCTGGATATAACAACAGCCCTAGCTGGATATAACAACAGCCCTAGCTGGATATAACAACAGCCCTAGCTGGATATAACAACAGCCCTAGCTGGATATAACAGCAGCCCTAGCCGGATATAACAGCAGCCCTAGCCGGATATAACAACAGCCCTAGCTGGATATAACAACAGCCCTAGCTGGATATAACAACAGCCCTAGCTGGATATAACAACAGCCCTAGCTGGATATAACAACAGCCCTAGCTATATATAACAACAGCCCTAGCTGGATATAACAACAGCCCTAGCTGGATATAACAACAGCCCTAGCTGGATATAACAACAGCCCTAGCTGGATATAACAACAGCCCTAGCTGGATATAACAACAGCCCTAGCTGGATATAACAACAGCCCTAGCCGGATATAACAACAGCCCTGGCCGGATATAACAACAGCCCTGGCTGGATATAACAACAGCCCTAGCTATATATAACAACAGCCCTAGCTGGATATAACAACAGCCCTAGCTGGATATAACAACAGCCCTAGCTATATATAACAACAGCCCTAGCTGTATATAACAACAACCCTAGCTGTATATAACAACAGCCCTAGCTGGATATAACAACAGCCCTAGCTATATATAACAACAGCCCTAGCCGGATATAACAACAGCCTTAGCCGGATATAACAACAGCCTTAGCCGGATATAACAACAGCCTTAGCCGGATATAACAACAGCCTTAGCCGGATATAACAACAGCCTTAGCCGAATAAAACAACAGCCCTAGCCGGATATAACAACAGCCCTAGCCGGATATAACAACAGCCCTAGCCGGATATAACAACAGCCCTAGCCGGATATAACAACAGCCCTAGCCGTATATAACAACAGCCCTAGCCGTATATAACAACAGCCCTAGCCGTATATAACAACAGCCCTAGCCGGCTATAACAACAGCCCTAGCCGGCTATAACAACAGCCCTAGCCGGCTATAACAACAGCCCTAGCCGGATATAACAACAGCCCTAGCCGGATATAACAACAGCCCTAGCCGGCTATAACAACAGCCCTAGCCGGCTATAACAACAGCCCTAGCCGGATATAACAACAGCCCTAGCCGGATATAACAACAGCCCTAGCCGGATATAACAACAGCCCTAGCCGTATATAACAACAGCCCTAGCCGTATATAACAACAGCCCTAGCCGTATATAACAACAGCCCTAGCCGTATATAACAACAGCCCTAGCCGGCTATAACAACAGCCCTAGCCGGATATAACAACAGCCCTAGCCGGATATAACAACAGCCCTAGCCGGATATAACAACAGCCCTAGCCGGATATAACAACAGCCCTAGCTGGATATAACAGCCCTGGCCGGATATAACAGCCCTGGCCGGATATAACAGCCCTAGCCGGCTATAACAACAGCCCTAGCCGGCTATAACAACAGCCCTAGCTGGATATAACAGCAGCCCTAGCTGGATATGAAGGAACCCGAGAGAGGTAGATATGTTCTAGGTTGTTCTGATTTTATATTGCCGAAGAGACATTCAAAATGGTTCTTTAACAGTACCTGTGGCTTTTAAACGTGTGTGTGTTGGGGTGTATGAGGGGGGGGGGGGGGTATGTGTTGGGATGTATGAGTGGGGGAGGGGGTATGTGTGTGTTGGGGTGTATGAGGAGGGGGTATGTGTGTGTTGGGGTGTATGAGGGGGGGGGGGGTATGTGTGTGTTGGGGTGTATGAGGGGGGGGGGGGGGGTAAGTGTGTGTTGGGGTGTATGAGGGGGGGGGGGGGGGTAAGTGTGTGTTGGGGTGTATGAGGGGGGGGGGGTAATGTGTGTGTTGGGGTGTATGAGGGGGGGGGGTAATGTGTGTGTTGGGGTGTATGGGTGGGTTAATGTGTGTGTTGGGGTGTATGAGGGGGGGGTAATGTGTGTGTTGGGGTGTATGAGGGGGGGGGGGGTATGTGTGTGTTGGGGTGTATGAGGGGGGGGGGGTGTGTTGGGGTGTATGAGGGGGGGGGGGGGGTGTGTTGGGGTGTATGAGGGGGGGTATGTGTGTGTTGGGGTTTATGAGGGGGGGTATGTGTGTGTTGGGGTTTATGAGGGGGGGTATGTGTGTGTTGGGGTTTATGAGGGGGGGGGGGGGGTATGTGTGTGTTGGGGTTTATGAGGGGGGGGGTATGTGTGTGTTGGGGCGTATGAGGGGGGAGGGGGGGTATGTGTGTGTTGGGGTGTATGAGGGGGGGTATGTGTGTGTTGGGGTTTATGGGGGGGGGGGTATGTGTGTGTTGGGGTTTATGGGGGGGGGGTATGTGTGTGTTGGGGTTTATGAGGGGGGGTATGTGTGTGTTGGGGTTTATGAGGGGGGGGTATGTGTGTGTTGGGGTTTATGAGGGGGGGTATGTGTGTGTTGGGGTTTATGAGGGGGGGGGGGTGTGTTGGGGTTTATGAGGGGGGGGGTATGTGTGTGTTGGGGTTTATGAGGGGGGGGGGGGGGTATGTGTGTGTTGGGGTGTATGAGGGGGGGGGACAGGAAGAGTGGGGCTGTCAGTGTCATCAAAGCCAACAGCTGTTTCATACAGAAAGAGCCATGGGAGAGTACTACTGGCAGTGAAAGCTGCAGGTGTACACACACACACACACACACACACACACACACACACACACACACACACACACACACACACACACACACACACACACACACACACACACACACACACACACACACACACACACACACACACACACACACACACACACACACACACACACACACACTCTCTATAATATGTGGTAGAGAGCAGGGGATTCTCTCTCTCTCTGAGTGGGAGGTTTTACTTGCCTCTGTTCTGGGCTGAAGCTCCACTTCAAATGTAACGTACCAGCAGGTACACGCTAAATGCGACAGAGGCAATTTAACATCCGTGTTCTTCCCACACACTGTTTTAACACGACAAGGCAAACTACCACACTGACGGATGGACGATCACACTGCAGTCAGAGATGAACACAGTCATTTTGACATTTATACAGCAGTTAGCAGTAGTGAAATGTTTGTATTTAAGGTACCAGACATATTTCATCTTAAAGGGCATTTCTCTGAGATGACTGATAGGAAACCACACTAATATATAAACGGATGCAGACCGTAGGTGTATCTAGATAGGTCTATGTTCATATAGGAGTAGGTGTCTCTAGATAGGTCTATGTTCATATAGGAGTAGGTGTATCTAGATAGGTCTATGTTCATAGGTGTATCTAGATAGGTCTATGTTCATATAGGAGTAGGTGTCTCTAGATAGGTCTATGTTCATATAGGAGTAGGTGTATCTAGATAGGTCTATGTTCATAGGTGTATCTAGATAGGTCTATGTTCATAGGTGTATCTAGATAGGTCTATGTTCATATAGGAGTAGGTGTCTCTAGATAGGTCTATGTTCATATAGGAGTAGGTGTATCTAGATAGGTCTATGTTCATAGGTGTATCTAGATAGGTCTATGTTCATATAGGAGTAGGTGTCTCTAGATAGGTCTATGTTCATATAGGAGTAGGTGTATCTAGATAGGTCTATGTTCATAGGTGTATCTAGATAGGTCTATGTTCATATAGGAGTAGGTGTCTCTAGATAGGTCTATGTTCATATAGGAGTAGGTGTATCTAGATAGGTCTATGTTCATAGGTGTATCTAGATAGGTCTATGTTCATAGGTGTATCTAGATAGGTCTGTGTTCATATAGGAGTAGGTGTCTCTAGATAGGTCTATGTTCATATAGGAGTAGGTGTATCTAGATAGGTCTATGTTCATAGGTGTATCTAGATAGGTCTATGTTCATAGGTGTATCTAGATAGGTCTATGTTCATAGGTGTATCTAGATAGGTCTATGTTCATATAGGAGTAGGTGTCTCTAGATAGGTCTATGTTCATATAGGAGTAGGTGTATCTAGATAGGTCTATGTTCATAGGTGTATCTAGATAGGTCTGTGTTCATATAGGAGTAGGTGTCTCTAGATAGGTCTATGTTCATATAGGAGTAGGTGTATCTAGATAGGTCTATGTTCATAGGTGTATCTAGATAGGTCTATGTTCATAGGTGTATCTAGATAGGTCTATGTTCATAGGTGTATCTAGATAGGTCTGTGTTCATATAGGAGTAGGTGTACCTAGATAGGTCTATGTCTATAGGTTTATCTAGATAGGTCTATGTTCATATAGGAGTAGGTGTATCTAGATAGGTCTGTGTTCATATAGGAGTAGGTGTATCTAGATAGGTCTATGTTCATAGGTGCATCTAGATAGGTCTATGTTCATATAGGAGTAGGTGTATCTAGATAGGTCTATGTTCATATAGGAGTAGGTGTCTCTAGATAGGTCTATGTTCATATAGGAGTAGGTGTATGTTTTAACAGTAAGGCCCAAGGAGGTGTGGTATGTGGCTAATATAGCACGGCTAAGAGCTGTTCTCAGGAACGATGCAACAGTCCTTAGCCGTGCTATATTGGCCATATACCACAAACCCCGGAGGTGCCTTATTGCGATTATAAACCTGTTAACAACATAATTAGAAAAGTACAAAAATATTGTTTTGTCATACCCGATATACCACGGCTTTCAGCCAATCAACATTCAGGGCTCGAACCAACCAGTTTATAAATGACTTTAAACTACTCAACATCTCACATGCACCAACTCTGAGGACTGGTGATAGGGAACTACACCAATATGTTCTACTTTCTTTCCCCCAGTGTATAATGTTTTTTATAATATAACCCATAGTGCATTACATCGGGCAGTGTTTCCCAACTCCAGTCCTCCAGCACCCCCAACAGTACAAGTTGCTGTTGTTGTAGTCCCGGACGTTTGTCCAGAGGTAGAACAACAGGAGCTGTTGGGGGGGAGAGTTGTTGGGTGGGGAGAGCTGTTGGGGGGGGAGAGCTGTTGGGGGGGAGAGCTGTTGGGGGGGAGAGCTGTTGGGGGGGAGAGCTGTTGGGGGGGGGGGGGGCTGTTGGGGGGGAGAGCTGTTGGGGGGGAGAGCTGTTGGGGGGGAGAGCTGTTGGGGGGGAGAGCTGTTGGGGGGGAGAGCTGTTGAGGGGAGCTGGAGGATTGGAGTTGAGAAACACTGATATCGACTGATCCAATATCCACATCAGCATGTAGAACTCCCAAGTGGTATGACAGTATGGAAACTACTGCAGCCTGTCTTTTCTTCCTTAATTATCAAATCCCTCTCTCCCATTGGTCAATCTCACCTGTAGAACCTCTGTCGGACCCACCCCCTTCCTCTACTCTCGGCCAATTTGGTGTGGACTTGCCGCTAGCCCCTCCTTCTCCCACCACCTGCCGCTCCGTAGATAAAGGAGAGTGTTGTCTGCGTTCTCCGAACCTAGAACGAACACACACACACACACACACACACACACACAGAGAGAGAAGGAAAAACAGCCACACAAAAACACAGCAAGTTGTGGTCAAGCGCATTGAAAGTCCATTTAATTTCATTTTGCGAACATCAAGTCGCCCACAGAACAGCAGACATGCTGTTTCCCATCCACTACAACATGTGTTAGCCATAGAGATGCAGGAGTAGAGAGAAAAATAAGGAAGGAAATAAATAGAAAGTAACTTGAAAAGCAGGGTTGTGGGCGGAAGCTGCCTCCGTTGCACAGACTGGGTCATGGGATATGTATCAAATAGTACCCTATTCCCTATGTAGGGCACTAATGGTGTAGGGGACTAATGGTATAGGGCACTAATGGTGTAGGGCACTAATGGTGTAGGGCACTAATGGTATAGGGCACTAATGGTATAGGGCACTAATGGTATAGGGCACTAATGGAGTAGGGCACTAATGGAGTAGGGCACTAATGGAGTAGGGCACTAATGGAGTAGGGCACTAATGGTGTAGGGCACTAATGGTGTAGGGCACTAATGGTATAGGGCACTAATGGTGTAGGGCACTAATGGTGTAGGGCACTAATGGTATAGGGCACTAATGGTATAGGGCACTAATGGTGTAGGGCACTAATGGTGTAGGGCACTAATGGTGTAGGGCACTAATGGTATAGGGCACTAATGGTGTAGGGCACTAATGGTGTAGGGCACTAATGGTGTGGGGCACTAATGGTGTGGGGCACTAATGTATAGGGCACTAATGGTGTAGGGCACTAATGGTGTAGGGCACTAATGGTGTAGGGCACTAATGGTGTAGGGCACTAATTAGTAGGGCACTAATGGTGTAGGGCACTAATGGTGCAGGGCACTAATGGTGCAGGGCACTAATGGTGCAGGGCACTAATGGTGTAGGGCACTAATGGTATAGGGCACTAATGGTATAGGGCACTAATGGTATAGGGCACTAATGGTGTAGGGCACTAATGGTGTAGGGCACTAATGGTATAGGGCACTAATGGTATAGGGCACTAATGGTATAGGGCACTAATGGTGTAGGGCACTAATGGTGTAGGGCACTAATGGTGTAGGGCACTAATGGTGTAGAGCACTAATGGTGTAGGGCACTACTGGTGTAGGGCACTAATGGTGTAGGGCACTAATTAGTAGGGCACTAATTAGTAGGGCACTAATTAGTAGGGCACTAATGGTGTAGGGCACTAATGGTATAGGGCACTAATGGTGTAGGGTACTAATGGTGTAGGGCACTAATGGTATAGGGCACTAATGGTGTAGGGCACTAATGGTGTAGGGCACTAATGGTATAGGGCACTAATGGTATAGGGCACTAATGGTATAGGGCACTAATGGTATAGGGCACTAATGGTGTAGGGCACTAATGGTATAGGGCACTATATAGGGAATGGAGGACACTATATAGTGTGTGTGTGTGTGTTAGTGTGTGTGTGTGTGTCTGTTAGTGTGTGTGGGTGTGTGTGTGTTAGTGTGTGTGGGTGTGTGTGTGTGTGTCCTTTACTTAAAGGGGAGATCAAGCTGATCCTAACTGTTATAGACCTCTTTCTATTTTGTCCTGTTTATCAAAAGCTTGTCAATAATCAACTGACTGGCTTTCTTGATGTCTATTGTATTCTCTCTGGTGTCCGCTCAGGTTATGGATGTGTCAGTGCAACCTTAAAGGTCCTCAATGACGTCACCATTGCCCTTGATTCTAAGCCATGTTGTGCTGCTATTTTTATTGACTTGGCCGAAGCTTTTGATACGGTAGACCTTTCCATTCTTGTGGGCCGGTTAAGGAGTATTGGTGTCTCTGAGGGGTCTTTGGCCTGGTTTGCTAACTACCTCTCTCAAAGAGTGCAGTGTATAAACTCAGAACATCTGCTGTCTCAGCCACTGCCCTGTCACCGAGGGAGTACCCCAAGGCTCAATCCTAGGTCCCACGCTCTTCTCAATTTACATCAACAACATAGCTCAGGCAGTAGGAAGCTCTCTCATCCATTTATATGCAGATGATACAGTCTTATGCTCAGCTGGCCCCTCCCAGGATTTTGTGTTAAATGCTCAATCACAAAGCTTTCTTAGTGTCCAACAAGCTTTCTCTACCCTTAACCTTGTTCTGAACACCTCCAAAACAAAGGTCATGTGGTTTGGTAAGAAGAATGCCCCTCTTCCCACAGGTGTTGTTACTACCTCTGAGGGTTTAGAGCTTGAGGTCACCTCATACAAGTAATTGGGAGTATGGCTAGATGGTGCACTGTCCTTCTCTCAGCACATATCAAAGCTGCAGGCTAAAGTTAAATCTAGACTTGGTTTCCTCTATCGTAATCGCTCCTCTTTCACCCCAGCTGTCAAACTAACCCTGATTCAGATGACCATCCTATCCATGCTAGATTACGGAGACATCATTTATAGATCGGCAGGTAAGGGTGCTCTCGAGCGGCTAGATGTTCTTTACCATTCGGCCATCAGATTGGCCACCAATGCTCCTTATAGGACACATCACTGCACTCTATACTCCTCTGTAAACTGGTCATCCCTGTATACCCGTCGCAAGACCCACTGGTTGATGCTTATTTATCAAACCCTCTTAGGCCTCACTCCCCCCTATCTGAGATATCTACTGGAGCCCTCATCCTCCACATACAACACCCGTTCTGCCAGTCACATTCTGTTAAATGTCCCCAAAGCACACACATCCCTGGGTCACTCGTCTTTTCAGTTCGCTGCAGCTAGCGACTGGAACGAGCTGCAACAAACACTCAAGCTGGACAGTTTTATCTCCATCTCTTCATTCAAAGACTCAGTCATGGACACTCTTACTGACAGTTGTTGCTGCTTTGTGTGATGTATTGTTGTCTCTACCTTCTTGCCTTTGTGCTGTTGTCTGTGTCCAATAATGTTTGTACCATGTTGTGTTGCTACCATGTTGTGTTGTCATGTGTTGCTGCCTTTCTATGTTGTTGTCATGTTGTGTTGCTACCATGTTGTTGTCATGTTGTGTTGCTACCATGCTGTGTTGTCATGTTGTGTTGCTACCATGCTGTGTTGTCATGTTGTGTTGCTACCATGCTGTGTTGTCATGTTGTGTTGCTACCATGCTGTGTTGTCATGTTGTGTTGCTACCATGCTGTGTTGTCATGTTGTGTTGCTACCATGCTGTGTTGTCATGTTGTGTTGCTACCATGCTGTGTTGTCATGTTGTGTTGCTACCATGCTGTGTTGTCATGTTGTGCTGCTACCATGCTGTGTTGTCATGTTGTGCTGCTACCATGCTGTGTTGTCATGTTGTGTTGCTACCATGCTGTGTTGTCATGTTGTGTTGCTACCATGTTGTGTTGTCATGTTGTGTTGCTACCATGCTGTGTTGTCATGTTGTGTTGCTACCATGCTGTGTTGTCATGTGTTGCTGCCTTGCTATGTTGTTGTCTTTAGGTCTCTCTTCATGTCGTGATGTGTGTTTTGTCCTATATTTATGTTATTTATTTTTAAACATTTAATCCAGGCCCCCATCCCCGCAGGAGATCTTTTGCCTTTTTGGTAGGCTGTCATTTTAAATAAGAATTTGTTCTTAACTGACTTGTCTAGTTAAATAAAGGTTACATAAAAATAAGAACGAGAGAGAGAGAGAGAGAGAGAGAGAGAGAAAAAAAAGGGTGTTAAGTGGTTGCCGGGTGTTAAGTGGTTGCCGGGTGTTAAGTGGTTGCCGGGTGTTAACACCTTCCAACCACTTCCTTAACACTTACATAAAGGGTTATATTCAACATGCTACAGGTGACCAACACTCTCCCCATCTCTTACCCCTCAGGCATAGACTTCTGAGTCCTCCAGTGCTGTGAGGTGTCAGTGGAGCAGGAGAGGTTGGAGGGGGAAGATCGGTTGTGAGGAGAACGGCCCAGCGCCAGAGAGGAGGTTACGGCATAGTTCTCACTGCCCGGAGACATTCTGGAGGGGGGTTACCAGAGAAGAAGAAGCATTACGTTAATCAATTAGGAGATACAGAGAGAAGACATTAATCCTCTCAACCTTGTCCCTCTTCCCAAATTCAAACTAACTTTATTGACATCAAGGGAGCAATCTAAGGTTGACAAAGCAGCAATATTTTATTTGACGGAAATCACAAGTCCACACACTCATCCTCCTCTCCCCTCCCTCCTCCCTCCCTCCCTCCCCTACTTTTCTCCTCTCCTCTCCCTCTCTCCCCTCCTCCATTCCCCTCCCTCCTCCTCTCCCTCCACTCCCTCTCCCCTCCCCTCCCTCCCCTTCTCCTCTCCCTCCCTCCCTCCCTCCCTGCCCTTCTTCTCTCCCCTCACTCCTTCCCTCCCCTTCTCCTGTCCCCTCCCCTTCTCCTGTCCCCTCCCTCCCTCCCCTCCCTCCCTCCCCTTCTCCTCTCCCCTCCCTCCCTTTCTCCTCTCCCCTACCTCTTGGTATCCAGCGGCCGTCCATCACTACTAACACTGCGTGGTATAGCAGCGTTTCTCTCTGGGCGTTCAGCAGACAGAGTCTTCCCCCCAGAGCTCCCCAGGCTGACGGCCCGGTTGGGGGTGTGCGGCTGGGGGGAGGCCGTCAGGGACTGCTGGGGACTACTGGAGGTTCTCTGCCACTTGTTGTCTTTGCTGCGGAACGGGAACTTGTAGTCAAACGAACCACTCTCACCACTGCCCTTATACTCAACCACTGGCATACGGTAGAGCTCAGAGCAACCTCTGTAGAGAGAGAGGGAGGGAGAGGAAGAGAGGGGGAGAGGGAGAGAGGGAGAGGGAGAGAGGGAGAGAGGGAGAGGATGAGAGGGAGAGGAAGAGAGAGGGAGAGGACGAGAGGAAGGGAGAGGGAGAGGGGGAGAGAGGGAGAGAGAAAGAGGGAGAGGGAGAGATGACGAGAGGGAGGGAGATAGGGAGAGGACGAGAGGAAGGGAGAGGGAGAGGGGGAGAGAGGGAGAGAGAAAGAGGGAGAGGGAGAGATGACGAGAGAGGAGAGAGAGAGGGAGACAGGAAGAAAGAGGGAGAGAGAGAGAGGGAGAGGATGAGAGAGGGAGAGGAAGAGAGAGGGAGAGGACGAGAGAGGGAGAGGACGAGAGCGGGAGAGGAAGAGAGCGTGGGGGAGGAAGAGAGCGTGGGGGAGGAAGAGAGGGAGGCAGAGAAAGCGAGGGAGGGAGAGAAAGAGAGGGAGGGAGAGGAAGCGAGAGAAAGAGGGAGGGAGAGGAAGCGAGAGAAAGAGAGGGAGGGAGAGGTAGCGAGAGGGGCAGAGGAAGAGAGGAGGGAGGACGAGAGGGAGAGAGAGGAAAAGAGAGGGGGTTAGAAGCACAGGTAAGTCTACACACACACACGGCTGACATGATGATGACCTCATAATCACCAGTCTGACCGTGACTGACATCACACACGCCAACCCCTTAGACAAACACACACACACCTGCGTGGGGTAGCGTCTTCGTGTGGCGGGATGATGACTACCCTGACGGTGACCGACGTCCTCAGCAAGTCTATCATCTGTTCGTGGGTCAGTGTCGCCACGGCAACCTTGACAGAATATTTAATTTTAAAAAGGTTGTATAGCATACCAATATACTGTATGGTCTCAATAGATGCAAATCATTTGATACAATTTCAGAGTAATTAAAATAAACACAAGAATTATCCACACAATGAAATCTACAAGTTTAAAGGAAATGACGAACCTTGCAGATTTCGACCAATCGGCTGCCCTGCCTCAGCCCCGCCTGCCAGGCGTACCCGTATGACTCCACCTCTGCCACGATGCCCTCGTAGTTGACATGGAAACCCAGCTGGCCCAGCCCGTTACGACGTAGTGTCATCTCAGACGTCTCACAACCCTTAGTCAGGTACTGGTGGGGAGCGAGGGAGGGGCCGAGGGAGGGGAGAGCGAGGGAGGGAGGAGCGAGGGAGGAGCAAGGGAGGGAGGGAGGAGCGAGGGAGGGGAAGGGAGAGGAGAGAGTGATTAGTTCTTGTTTATCTTAGTTGTTATTACCCACACACACTATAGTGACACTCCAACACACACACACACAATATATACTCTCACAAACAGACACATAAAGACACACTTTCACTCTTCACATAAGCTGCTGCTACTCTGTTTATTGTCTATCCTGATTGACTAGTCACTTTTACCCCTACCTACATGTACATATTACCACAATTCAATTAAATACTTGTACTTCTGCACATTGACTCGGTATTGGTACTCCTCGTACAAAGCCTCGATATTGTTATTTTTTTGTGTTAATATTTCTGGCCACTTTTTTATTTATTTAATGAATCCTTTTTTTAAAACTCTGCATTGTTGGTTAAGGGTTTGTAAGTTTTCATTTCAGGGTAAAGTCAACTCCTGGTTGGATTCGGCTCGTGTGACTAACAGAATTTGATTTGGGGATTCAAGACTTGTCCGTTAGTATCGGCATGCATAACAGAAGGTCTTCAGACAGACTAACTGGGGGTGCAGTAGAAATGGCTGTGTGTGTGTGTGTGTGTGGTTTTCTTTAGTCGGGGACAGGAATGAGGGCTCTTAAACTAAAGAGGAACTGGCACTATAAATACAGCTAGCTAAGGGCCCCGTGACAGACGAATGGCCACACACAACGTTATGTTATTCTATGGTGACCTAAAATTAATTTCCTTTGAAAATCCTATTTTTCTCCCTCTCTCTCTCATGAATAAGTTATTCAGTAGACATACCTAGCTGCTTTGAAAAGACTCTTTGGGCTGAGGTGGACAGGGACTGTTTCGAGGCAGACAGGGACTGTTTCGAGGCGGACAGGGACTGTTTCGAGGCGGACAGGGACTGTTTCGAGGCGGACAGGGACTGTTTCGAGGCGGACAGGGACTGTTTCGAGGCGGACAGGGACTGTTTCGAGGCAGACAGGGACTGTTTCGAGGCGGACAGGGACTGTTTCGAGGCAGACAGGGACTGTTTCGAGGCGGACAGGGACTGTTTCGAGGCGGACAGGGACTGTTTCGAGGCGGACAGGGACTGTTTCGAGGTGGATAAGGAGTACATAGTGGTTCTAAATACTTTCTGCAGTCTGTGTGTTCGACCACTTGCAGGAAGACGAGAGGTGAGTGTGTCTCCTTCCACCTGCTCCCTCACACAAAGTTGGCAGCACTGACTGAACATCAACACATTCATCAGAAAAAAGCAGATGCACTCTATTGAACATTGTGTCTGAAAGCCCTGTGAAAGCCCTGTGAAAGCATTCGTGAAAGCATTCGTGAAAGCGCTGCGAATGCCCTGTGAACGCGCTGTGAACGCGCTGTGAAAGCCCTGTGAAAGCCCTGTGAAAGCCCTGTGAAAGCCCTGTGAAAGCATTCGTGATCATCTGCGTTTCCCTCTTTTTGAACGCATCTACTAACATGCAACAGACACTGTTTGGATGTGTGTACGTGCGTGTAGGTATGTGTGTGTGTAGGTATGTGTGTGGATGTGTGCGTGTAGGGGGGTGTGTGTGTGTGTGCGTGTAGGTATGTGTGTGGATGTGTGTGTGTGTAGGGGTGTGTGTGTGTGTGTGTGTGTGTGTGTGTGTAGGTATGTGTGTGTATGTGTGTGTGTAGGGGGGTGTGTGTGTGTGTGTAGGGGTGTGTGTGTGTGTGTGTGTGTGTGTGTGTGTGTGTGTGTGTGTGTAGGGGTGTGTGTGGATGTGTGTAGGGGTGTGTGTGGATGTGTGTGGATGTGTGTGTGTGTGTGTGTGTGTAGGGGTGTGTGTGTGTGTGTAGGGGTGTGTGTGGATGTGTGTGTGTGTGTGTGTGTGTGTGTGTGTGTGTGTGTAGGGATGTGTGTGTGTGTGTGTGTGTGTGTGTGTAGGGGTGTGTGTGGATGTGTATGTGTGTGTGTGTGTGTGTGTGTAGGGGTGTGTGTGTGTGTGTAGGGGTGTGTGTGTGTGTAGGTGGGTTGGAGGAAACGGAAGAAGTCTTTCAGAACCAGCTGATGATGCTGATTACATAACAACATGTTTTGCCTCACTCGTTGCCATGGAAACAGTTTAGAACCATCACCCGAGGCAATTATAACCAAGTAGGCATCCCAAATAGCACACTATTCCATATATAGGGCACTACTTTTGACCAGGACACATAGGGCTCTGTTCCTTGTTCTTCATGATGCTCTCTGCGCTTTTAACGGACCTCTGAGACTATCACAGTGCAGGTGCATTTATACGGAGACTTGATTACACACAGGTGGATTGTATTTATCATCATTAGTCATTTAGGTCAACATTGGATCATTCAGAGATCCTCACTGAACTTCTGGAGAGAGTTTGCTGCACTGAAAGTAAAGGGGCTGAATAATTTTGCACGCCCAATTTTTCAGTTTTTGATTTGTAAAAAAAGTTTGAAATATCCAATAAATGTCGTTCCACTTCATGATTGTGTCCCACTTGTTGTTGATTCTTCACAAAAAAATACAGTTTTATATCTTTATGTTTGAAGCCTGAAATGTGGCAAAAGGTCGCAAAGTTCAAGGGGGCCGAATACTTTCGCAAGGCACTGTATATAGGGAATAGGGCTCTGGTCTAAAGTAGTGCACTACATAGGGAATAAGGCTCTGGTCTAAAGTAGTGCACTACATAGGGAATAGGGCTCTGGTCTATAGTAGTACCACTATATAGGGAATAGGGCTCTGGTCTATAGTAGTGCACTATATAGGGAATAGGGCTCTGGTCTACGGTAGTGCACTATATAGGGAATAGGGCTCTGGTCTAAAGTAGTGCACTATATAGGGAATAGGGCTCTGGTCTAAAGTAGTGCACTATATAGGGAATAGGGCTCTGGTCTAAAGTAGTGCACTCTATAGGGAATAGGGCTCTGGTCTAAAGTAGTGCACTATATAGGGAATAGGGCTCTGGTCTAAAGTAGTGCACTACACAGGAAATAGGGCTCTGGTCTATAGTAGTGCACTATATAGGGAATAGGGCTCTGGTCTAAAGTAGTGCACTATATAGGGAATAGGCCCCTGGTCTAAAGTAGTGCACTATATAGGGAATAGGGTGCCATAGGGCTCTGGTCTATAGTAGTGCACTATATAGGGAATAGGGCTCCATTTGGGATATAACTCCAGTCTGCCAGAGCTTTTTAATGACCCTTCACTAGATAAGTAGTCATAAAATCACATCATCAGTACGCAGACTAGACCACAACAACTTCTGACTGAAACAATAGAAGACACTGGAATGTAGTGTGTGTGTGTGTGTGTGTGCGCGTGCCTGTGTGTGCCTGTGCGTGTGTGTGTCCTCACCTCCAGTCGTTTCACCACCTCTCTGAAATCCTCTGTGTTGTTACTGACAGACCTCAGAGACACACTCTCCCCTCTCTCATAGAAGATCCTCATGGATGCGGGGCTCCCAAGCGTCCAGCCAATCACGTCCTTAGTAGCACAGTTAAACACTACGGCCTTGGCCTCCTGATCCAATAGAATGAGGAAGTCGTTGGAGATAGCCAGTAGTGCTTCAAGCTCTCCTCCCGCCCCATGATCCTCGGCGTGGACCGCCCACGTGACGGCGCCGAGGCTCCGAAGCTCCGCACCCGCGTACGGACGACTCTTCTCCTTCCTCTTGTGAGCCAATGAGATGAAGGGGAATTTCCCGGATGGGTCGATGGGGGTCGACGTGGTGTGGCGCTCTGCCAGGTCTCTGAGGTACTCCTGACGTGTCCGTGTCGCCATGGCGCGAAACTTGTGAGATTTGTGGGCGGCGTTCTCTGCGTTGATGATCTTGGCCAAGAGGAAGTCCCGGAACACGGAGGACTTTGGGAAGGACACGTCCTCTGGGATGGGAGGGCCGAAGGACGGGACGTCACGAGAACGAGTGACCGCCACGCTAAGCAGGCGAAGAGAGAGAGAGACGATTACGGCATGAATGCACAAGATGGGTAAATACTGACACACTGCTAGGATATAATAAATTATAAATAACATTAATAAAATGTCAAACTTGGGAGAGGTCTCCCCATCCTTCTCCCCTCAACCCATCCCTCCCTCCCTCTCCCCTCAACCCATCCCTCCCTCCCTCCCTCTCCCTCAACCCATCCCTCCCTCCCTCTCCCCTCAACCCATCCCTCCCTCCCTCTCCCTCAACCCATCCCTCCCTCCCCCTCACTCAACCCATCCCTCCCTCCCTCCCTCCCTCCCCCTCACTCAAGCCATCCCTCCCTCCCCCTCACTCAACCCATCCCTCCCTCTCCCCTCAACCCATCCATCCCTCCCTCTCCCCTCAACCCATCCCTCCCTCCCTCTCCCCTCAACCCATCCCTCCCTCCCTCTCCCTCAACCCATCCCTCCCTCCCCCTCACTCAACCCATCCCTCCCTCCCTCCCCCTCACTCAACCCATCCCTCCCTCCCCCTCACTCAACCCATCCCTCCCTCCCCTCAACCCATCCCTCCCTCCCTCTCCCCTCAACCCATCCCTCCCTCCCTCTCCCCTCAACCCATCCCTCCCCCTCACTCAACACATCCCTCCCCCCTTCTCACTCAACCCATCCCTCCCCCCTTCTCACTCAACTCATCCCTCCCCCCTTCTCACTCAACCCATCCCTCCCCCTCACTCAACCCATCCCTCCCACCTTCTCACTCAACCCATCCCTCCCCCCTTCTCACTCAACCTATCCCTCCCCCCTTCTCACTCAACCCATCCCTCCCCCTCACTCAACCCATCCCTCCCCCTCACTCAACCCATCCCTCCCCCTCACTCAACCCATCCCTCCCCCTCACTCAACCCATCCCTCCCTCCCCCTCACTCAACCCATCCCTCCCTCCCCCTCACTCAACCCATCCCTCCCTCCCCCTCACTCAACCCATCCCTCCCTCTCCCTCAACCCATCCCTCCCTCTCCCTCAACCCATCCCTCCCTCCCTCTCACTCAACCCATCCCTCCCTCTCACTCAACCCATCCCTCCCTCTCACTCAACCCATCCCTCCCTCTCACTCAAACCATCCCTCCCTCTCACTCAAACCATCCCTCCCTCTCACTCAACCCATCCCTCCCTCTCACTCAACCCATCCCCCCCTCTCACTCAACCCATCCCTCCCTCTCACTCAACCCATCCCTCCCTCTCACTCAACCCATCCCTCCCTCTCACTCAACCCATCCCTCCCTCTCCCTATCCCTCAACCCATCCCTCCCTCACACTCAACCCATCCCTCCCTCACACTCAACCCATCCCTCCCTCACACTCAACCCATCCCTCCCTCCTCCTCTCTCCCATCCCTCCCTCCTCCTCCTCTCTCCCATCCCTCCCTCCTCTCTCCCATCCTTGTGGTGTTATCGGGACTAGAGACAGAGCTGTGGTGTTATCAGGACTAGAGACAGAGCTGTGGTGTTATCGGGACTAGAGACAGAGCTGTGGTGTTATCGGGACTAGAGACAGAGCTGTGGTGTTATCGGGACTAGAGACAGAGCTGTGGTGTTATCAGGACTAGAGACAGAGCTGTGGTGTTATCAGGACTAGAGACAGAGCTGTGGTGTTATCGGGACTAGAGACAGAGCTGTGGTGTTATCGGGACTAGAGACAGAGCTGTGGTGTTATCAGGACTAGATACTGAATGAGTCCTGTCCTATTCTGTTTTACAGCCACAACCTTTAAGTTACTCTGATAACTAAATTAGCCCAAATCACTGACCTGGTTCACCGACATTTTCTTAGCGAACAAATCGGTCAACCCTGTTGAGTGCCTCCCTTTCTCGTGCGTGTGTGTGTGTGTGTGTGTCTCTCTCTTAGGACGTGTTGCCACTTACACGTGCTATTAGCTGATGGGAAAAGTTAGAAGGAAAGAGGAAGTAGAGAGAGAGAGAGAAACCTCTGGATATACATGACTAGCCTAGCGTGTTACACGTCCTTAATAATACTGTAGAGATTACCTTGGACGCAGCAACACGTGTCCGTTTTACGTTACGCTCCATGGCTATGAGTTTTACCTTGCTTCAAGAATAGTCAACAGCACATTGTCCATCAAATAACCCTTCAACGACAATTTCTGCAGCCCCGTGGAAATCCAAATTAACATAATAAATTAAACCTGTCCATTTAAACAAGAGACACATGGACTGCGTCTCTGTCCACTGCATCCGCCCATTTCGCCATTCCGCGTCTGTGGTGAAAGGTGGTCGAGCTAGAGGGGGGTTTCGTCAGGTGGTCGAGCTAGAGGGGGGTTTCGTCAGGTGGTCGAGCTAGAGGGGGGTTTCGTCAGGTGGTCGAGCTAGAGGGGGGTTCGTCAGGTGGTCGAGCTAGAGGGGGGTTTCGTCAGGTGGTCGAGCTAGAGGGGGGTTCGTCAGGTGGTCGAGCTAGAGGGGGTTTCGTCAGGTGGCCGAGCTAGAGGGGGGTTCGTCAGGTGGCCGAGCTACAGGGGGGTTTGTCTGGTGGCCGAGCTAGAGGGGGGTTCGTCTGGTGGCCGAGCTAGAGGGGGGTTCGTCAGGAGGCCGAGCTAGAGGGAGTTTGTCAGGTGGCCGAGCTACAGGGGGTTTGTCTGGTGGCCGAGCTACAGGGGGGTTTGTCTGGTGGCCGAGCTACAGGGGGGTTTGTCTGGTGGCCGAGCTACAGGGGGGTTTGTCTGGTGGCCGAGCTAGAGGGGGGTTTGTCTGGTGGCCGAGCTAGAGGGAGTTTGTCGAATGGTTTGGTCTACCAATTCTCTCCCATCCCTCCCCCTCTCCCTCCCCCTCTCTGAACTGTTTGGTCTACCAACTCTCCCATCCCTCCCCCTCTCTCCCCATCCCCCCTCTCTCCCCATCCCTCCCCCACTCTGAACGGTTTGGTCTAGCAACTCTCTCCCCATTCCCCCCCCTCCCTGAACGGTTTGGTCTAGCAACTCTCTCCCATCCCTCCCCCACTCTGAACGGTTTGGTCTAGCAACTCTCTCCCCATCCCCCCCCTCCCTGAACGGTTTGGTCTACCAACTCTCTCTCATCCCTCCCCCCCCCCTCCCTGAATGGTTTGGTCTACCAACTCTCTCTCATCCCCCCCCCCCCTCCTCCCTGAATGGTTTGGTCTAGCAACTCTCTCCCACCCCCCCACCCCCCTCCCTGAACGGTTTGGTCTACCAACTCTCTCCCATCCCTCCACCCCTCTCTCCCCACCCCCCCCTCCCTGAACGGTTTGGTCTACCAACTCTCTCTCATCCCTCCCCCTCTCCCTGAATGGTTTGGTCTACCAACTCTCTCCCATCCCTCCCCCACTCTGAACGGTTTGGTCTAGCAACTCTCTCCCCATCCCCCCCCCCCCCCTCCCTGAACGGTTTGGTCTACCAACTCTCTCTCATCCCCCCCCAACCCCCCCTCCCTGAATGGTTTGGTCTACCAACTCTCTCTCATCCCTCCCCCTCCTCCCTGAATGGTTTGGTCTAGCAACTCTCTCCCCACCCCCCCCCCTCCCCTCCCCTCCCCTCCCTGAACGGTTTGGTCTAGCAACTCTCTCCCCACCCCCCCCCCCCCCTGAACGGTTTGGTCTACCAACTCTCTCCCATCCCTCCACCCCTCTCTCCCCATCCCCCCCTCCCTGAACGGTTTGGTCTACCAACTCTCTCCCATCCCCCCCCCCCCCCCTGAATGGTTTGGTCTACCAACTCCCCCCCCTCCCTGAATGGTTTGGTCCACCAACCCCCCCCCCCCTCCCTGAATGGTTTGGTCCACCAACTCCCCCCCCCCCCCCTCCCTGAATGGTTTGGTCTACCAACTCCCCCCCCCTCCCTGAATGGTTTGGTCCACCAACCCCCCTCCCCCCTCCCTGAATGGTTTGGTCCACCAACTCCCCCCCCCCCTCCCTGAATGGTTTGGTCTACCAACCCCCCCCCCCCCCCCCCATCCCTGAATGGTTTGGTCTACCAACTCTTGGGGGGGGCCCTACCTTATGTTCCATGTAGTTAATCTGTTATTCAATGCGTTTCTATGGGCTAATAGCAGTCAGACCAAATTCAAATGTTTCATCAAACAAATGTTTTTCTATTACTTGATAGCTTAATTAAGGCGTCGTAGAATTCTAAATCAAATAGCTAAATTATCCTTGGTGTGACAATCTTAAAACAATTCCGTATGTTAACTGGTAGAATCTGGTCGATCACCAAACATTTTCTGTTAAAACAACAACGATAAAATCAATTTTTTTGATTTGTTTCGCGCTGTTGATGGTAGGCGCACTTGATTCATCAGCGCCAGGAAGACACAAAGTGTTCCTATTTCGAACCATCTCATACGTCTGAAGGTAAAAGTCTGCCTTATCCGGTAGAGAGCCAATCAAGTGCATCTACAGGCCTCCCGCTGGCCAATCAGATAACTTTCTCGAGCCAAAAAGGAAGTCTTGAACGCACAGCAAAGAGGATAATGTGAGATTCCAAACCTTTTAAAAACCACGACTAGAGAGAGACTTAATGAATACAACAAAGAGCTGCTGTTTTTACGAGTTCATGTGAAGTTGTTGTTCAGCACATCTTTAATTCATCAGTTTTATAAAGCCATAAAACGCACGTTTCAATTAGCTGGTGTTGTTATTATTCTTGGCTCTTTAATATCGACTTCACTTTCTCTGGGTCATAGAAGTAAGTAACAACACGGATTGGTACACGAGGCAGATGTCACGCAGTGCGACTTAAGTTTCGGCATCAGCTGGAAGACTGTGCCCCCCCCCGTTTCGCAGCAGAGGGAGGGAGGAGGGCGGGTTGGCCTCACTGTTGCTCCCTCCTCCCCCTCAGACTGACCATCAGATCCAGGCCATCAGTCCCCTTTAAAATAAAAAGCTATTTATTATGCTCACTGTCAGCTGTGCCTCACAAGTAATACAACAAATTATCTATACCAGTATGACTGTATATTATACCTACAATTTGGAAAAACTAATTTCAAAACGGTTTGACATGAACAACATTGGCAGGGCAATTTTGTATTTTTTTAGGATCCCTATTTAGCCACTGTGAAAGTATCAGCTACTCTTCCAGGGGTCCACATGAAACATGCCACAACACACAGTACAGAACATTATTAATCCAGGACTGAAATACTTTTTTATTTTAAATGTCACAGAGCCGACATATCAGTCACACACAATATCTAGGTCTAATAATTTGCACTGTAGAAGTAACTTGAATTGGTCGCACTGCGTGACTTCTGCCTCATGTGCCAATTCATGTTGTTACTTGTACAGTGCAAATTACAATACAATATATGCACTGCTCAAAAAATAAAGGGAACACTAAAATAACACATCCTAGATCTGAATGAATGAAATATTCTTATTAAATAGATCATAGCATCACTGCCTTCCTCTTGCAGGAACTGCTGACACACTCCAGCCACATGAGGTCTAGCATTGTCTTGCATTAGGAGGAACCCAGGGCCAACCACACCAGCATATGGTTTCACAAGGGGTCTGAGGATCTCATCTCGGTACCTAATGGCAGTCAGGCTACCTCTGGCGAGCACATGGAGGGCTCTGCGGCCCCCCAAAGAAATGCCACCCCACACCATGACTGACCCACCGCCAAACCGGTCATGCTGGAGGATGTTGCAGGCAGCAGAAGTTCTCCAAGGCGTCTCCAGACTCTGTCACGTCTGTCACATGTGCTCAGTGTGAACCTGCTTTCATCTGTGAAGAGCACAGGGCGCCAGTGGCAAATTTGCCAATCTTGGTGTTCTCTCGCAAATGCCAAACGTCCTGCACGGTGTTGGGCTGTAAGCACAACCCCCACCTGTGGACGTCGGGCCCTCATACCACCCTCATGGAGTCTGTTTCTGACCGTTTGAGCAGACACAGGCACATTTGTGGCCTGCTGGAGGTCATTTTGCAGGGCTCTGGCAGTGCTCCTCCTGCTCCTCCTTGCACAAAGGTGGAGGTAGCGGTCTTGCTGCTGGGTTGATGCCCTCCTACGGCCTCCACTACGTCTCCTGATGTACTGGCCTGTCTCCTGGTAGCGCCTCCATGCTCTGGACACCACGCTGACAGACACAGCAAACCTTCTTGCCAAAGCTTGCATTGATGTGCCATCCTGGATGAGCTGCACTACCTGAGCCACTTGTGTGGGTTGTAGACTCCGTCTCATGCTACCACTAGAGTGAAAGCACCGCCAGAATTCAAAAGTGACCAAAACATCAGCCAGGAAGCATAGGAACTGAGAAGTGGTCTGTGGTCCCCACCTGCAGAACCACTCCTTTATTGGGGGTGTCTTGCTAATTGCCTATAATTTCCACCTGTTGTCTATTCCATTTGCACAACAGCATGTGAAATGTATTGTCAATCAGTGTTGCTTCCTAAGTGGACAGTTTGATTTCACAGAAGTGTGATTGACTTGGAGTTACATTGTGTTGTTTAAGTGTTCCCTTTATTTTTTGGGGGGCAGTGTATTTAAAAATGTCTGGGTCTTCACAGTCCCCTTTGTGCCAGTAAGGTGTTCTTTTATCTGCTTTTCAAAATATGGATTTATTTCTAGCTCGCGTTTACCTGGGGGTGGCAGAGAGTTTCATGTAGTCATGGCGATATTTAATACTGTTCTGGAACGTGGAGACGGTGAAGAGACCTCTGGTTGCATGTCTTGTGTTGTACAGATGAGTGTCTGAACTGTGAAGAGACCTCTGGTTGCATGTCTTGTGTTGTACAGATGAGTGTCTGAACTGTGAAGAGACCTCTGGTTGCATGTCTTGTGTTGTACAGATGAGTGTCTGAACTGTGAAGAGACCTCTGGTTGCATGTCTTGTGTTGGTACAGATGAGTGTCTGAACTGTGAAGAGACCTCTGGTTGCATGTCTTGTGTTGTACAGATGAGTGTCTGAACTGTGAAGAGACCTCTGGTTGCATGTCTTGTGTTGTACAGATGAGTGTCTGAACTGTGGAGAGACCTCTGGTTGCATGTCTTGTGTTGGTACAGATGAGTGTCTGAACTGTGAAGAGACCTCTGGTTGCATGTCTTGTGTTGGTACAGATGAGTGTCTGAACTGTGAAGAGACCTCTGGTTGCATGTCTTGTGTTGTACAGATGAGTGTCTGAACTGTGGAGAGACCTCTGGTTGCATGTCTTGTGTTGGTACAGATGAGTGTCTGAACTGTGAAGAGACCTCTGGTTGCATGTCTTGTGTTGGTACAGATGAGTGTCTGAACTGTGAAGAGACCTCTGGTTGCATGTCTTGTGTTGTACAGATGAGTGTCTGAACTGTGGAGAGACCTCTGGTTGCATGTCTTGTGTTGGTACAGATGAGTGTCTGAACTGTGAAGAGACCTCTGGTTGCATGTCTTGTGTTGTACAGATGAGTGTCTGAACTGTGGAGAGACCTCTGGTTGCATGTCTTGTGTTGTACAGATGAGTGTCTGAACTGTGGAGAGACCTCTGGTTGCATGTCTTGTGTTGTACAGATGAGTGTCTGAACTGTGAAGAGACCTCTGGTTGCATGTCTTGTGTTGTACAGATGAGTGTCTGAACTGTGAAGAGACCTCTGGTTGCATGTCTTGTGTTGGTACAGATGAGTGTCTGAACTGTGAAGAGACCTCTGGTTGCATGTCTTGTGTTGGTACAGATGAGTGTCTGAACTGTGAAGAGACCTCTGGTTGCATGTCTTGTGTTGGTACAGATGAGTGTCTGAACTGTGAAGAGACCTCTGGTTGCATGTCTTGTGTTGGTACAGATGAGTGTCTGAACTGTGAAGAGACCTCTGGTTGCATGTCTTGTGTTGTACAGATGAGTGTCTGAACTGTGAAGAGACCTCTGGTTGCATGTCTTGTGTTGTACAGATGAGTGTCTGAACTGTGGAGAGACCTCTGGTTGCATGTCTTGTGTTGGTACAGATGAGTGTCTGAACTGTGAAGAGACCTCTGGTTGCATGTCTTGTGTTGGTACAGATGAGTGTCTGAACTGTGAAGAGACCTCTGGTTGCATGTCTTGTGTTGGTACAGATGAGTGTCTGAACTGTGAAGATACCTCTGGTTGCATGTCTTGTGTTGGTACAGATGAGTGTCTGAACTGTGTTACCAACTGCTTGAACAGACAGTTCGGTGATGCAGTCAATCTCTCCTCAACTCTGAGCCAGGAGAGACTGACATGAATGTTACTGAGGCGCCTTCCCTCCGTGTTCATCCAAGTGCAACATGCTGCTCTGTTCTGGACCCAATGTATCTGTGTTTGATCTTTAGCTGCACATGACCACACAACTGGGCAGTGGTCCAGGTGCCACAAAACTAGGTCCTGTAGGACCTGTCGGGTCGACTGAGACGTCAAGAAGGCAGAGCAGCGCCCTATCACAGACAGACCTCTTCCCTTTTTTGAGCGACCATTGAGTCTATATGTTTTGACGTTGAAAAACAACATGTCCTATTCTAGGAAATACAGTCTCAAATCACGACCAAACCTCCCGACGCCAATGACTACAGAAGGGGAAAAAATGACCTACTTAGCACTTGCATTTTTAAAAAAAAATAGGTTAACCTATGGAGAACACAACATACCTATATCTCTGTGAAAATATTACGTACATGCTGTGGGAAACACTTAGCATTGCTCGTTCTGCAGGCCAGGCCAGTGAGTCAGAGGGAGAGAGAGACAGAGAGGAAGATGGAGACAGAGAGGCAGAGCCAGAGAGAGACAGAGAGAGAGAGAGGCAGAGAGAGAGAGGCAGAGACAGAGAGCCAGAGAGAGACAGAGACAGAGAGCCAGAGAGAGGCAGAGAGCCAGAGAGAGGCAGAGAGACAGAGAGAGGCAGAGAGAGGCAGAGAGAGGCAGAGAGAGGCAGAGAGAGGCAGAGAGAGGCAGAGAGACAGAGAGAGACAGAGAGGGAGAGAAGAGAGATAGAGAAGAGAGACAGAGAAGAGAGACAGAGAGGGAGAGAAGAGAGACAGAGAAGAGAGACAGAGAGCCAGAGGAGATAGAGAAGAGAGACAGAGAGCCAGAGAAGAGAGATAGAGAAGAGAGAGGGAGGAGAGAGACAGAGGGAGGAGAGAGACAGAGGGAGGAGAGAGACAGAGAGGGAGGAGAGAGACAGAGAGGGAGGAGAGAGACAGAGAGGGAGGAGAGAGACAGAGACAGAGAGACAGAGACACAGAGAGAGACACAGAGAGAGACAGAGAGACAGAGAGAGAGAGACAGAGAGAGAGAGAGACAGAGACACACAGAGAGAGAGAGAGACAGAGAGACCGACAGGGAGAGGGATGAGAGTAATGCCAGAATGTATTGTTCCCTCCTGACCTTATTGGATGAGAGGATGAAAGAGACAGAGTGATAGAACATATAGTTCTGTGGTCTCTATGATTGCAGTGGTATAAATAACCAGTGTGTGGGCTGATGGGATCTCTCAGCTTCCGCTGCTGCTGCCCACACAATCAGTGTTACAGAGTGAGGATGTGAGAGAGAGAGAGAGGATGTGTGAGAGAGAGAGGATGTGTGAGAGAGAGAGGATGTGTGAGAGAGAGAGGATGTGTGTGTGTGAGAGAGAGAGAGAGAGAGAGAGAGAGAGAGAGAGAGAGAGAGAGAGAGAGAGAGAGAGAGAGAGAGAGAGAGAGAGAGAGAGATAGAGAGAGAGAGAGAGAGGATGTTTGTGAGAGAGAGAGAGAGAGAGGGAGGATGTGTGTGAGAGAGAGAGAGAGAGAATGTGTGAGAGAGAGAGAGAGAGAGAATGTGTGTGAGAGAGAGAGAGATCGAGAGAGAGAGGGAGGATGTATGTGAGAGAGAGAGAGGATGAGTGAAAGAAAGAGAGAGAGAGAGAGAGAGGATTGTTGAGAGAGAGTGAGGATGAGTGAGTGAGTGAGAGAAAGAGAGAGAGAGAGAGAGAGAGAGAGAGAGAGAAAATGAGAGCGAGAGAGAAAATGAGAGAGGATGAGAGCCAGAAAGCAGTGCACGTCATCACAACCTGAACCAGATACTCTGTCTCATATATTGGATAAAAAGCCTCCGTGTCTGTTTGATACATATTTGTCTATGAACAGGGTCTAATACGCCTTCCAGAATAGACCCTGATACTGATGTCATATCTAAAAACATCAAGCCAATCAAATCCGAGTCGCACAACACAACACTTCCTGAGAGTCTTAGGTAATAAATCACTGAACCGGTGTTACACTACATAGCAGCCAACCGGTGGACACTCCCATAACGGACTGGGAAAACACACCCCTAAACTATAACAACGTAACCGTGGAGACCTCCTGTATCAACGGCTGTTTGAACCCTGGATTAGAGGGAAACAGGTTTTCCAGGGTGTGAATTGAGTGTGAAACCACCTATAAAACAACAGGAGAGCTCATTCTAACCACACACACAGCCAGCCAGACAGACACACACAGCCAGCCAGCCAGACACACAGCTAGCCAGCCAGCCAGACACACAGCTAGCCAGCCAGCCAGACACACAGCCAGCAAGCCAGACAGACACACAGCCAGCCAGCCAGACAGACACACAGCCAGCCAGCCAGCCAGACACACAGTCAGCCAGCCAGACACACAGTCAGCCAGACAGACACACAGTCAGCCAGACAGACACACAGTCAGCCAGACAGACACACAGCCAGCCAGACAGACAGCCACACAGACAGACAGACACACAGACAGACAGCCACACAGACAGACAGCCACACAGACAGACAGCCACACAGACAGACAGCCACACAGACAGACAGCCACACAGACAGCCACACAGACAGACAGCCACACAGACAGACAGCCACACAGACAGACAGCCACACAGACAGACAGCCACACAGACAGCCTAACCAGAAGCAGCAACACTCACCAACAGTACTGTTACTCCAACCTGTTGAGCAGCTCAGGGCTTCAGGCCTCGAAACAACTCAGAGACTTTAATACTGGATTTAAACACGATTAGCTGTCAATCATAAAGAAACAACCTATCATCAAACCTCCATTTTCCTCCAAAAGTGTATGAATATCTACGATCCAGACGGCAAACGAAGAGGAATGAGAGGACAACACAGAGAGAGAAGAGAGAGAGAGAAAGAGAGAAGAGAGAGAGAGCACAGAGCCCAAACAAAACAAAATGGAGGGGTAGGAATTTAGTCACATGAGTGGTTTTGGTGGGAGAGAGGAGGGGGGGCAGGGGGTACCCATTGTGTGCCGGGGTGAGGGGATAGATGGAGGTAGAGAGGGAGGTAGAGGGGGAGGTAGAGAGGGAGGTAGAGAGGGAGGTAGAGAGGGAGGTAGAGAGGGAGGTAGAGAGAGAGGTAGAGGGAGGTAGAGGTAGAGAGGGAGGTAGAGAGGGAGGTAGAGAGGGAGGTAGAGAGGGAGGTAGAGAGGGAGGTAGAGAGGGAGGTAGAGAGGGAGGTAGAGAGGGAGGTAGAGAGGGAGGTAGAGAGGGAGGTAGAGGGGGTAGAGGGGGTAGAGGGGGGTAGAGGGGGTAGAGGGGGGTAGAGGGGGGTAGAGGGAGGTAGAGGGAGGTAGAGGGGGGTAGAGGGAGGTAGAGGGAGGTAGAGGGAGGTAGAGGGTGGTAGAGGGAGGTAGAGGGAGGTAGAGGGAGGTAGAGGGTGCTAGAGGGAGGTAGAGGGAGGTAGAGGGAGGTAGAGGGTGGTAGAGGGTGGTAGAGGGAGGTAGAGGGAGGTAGAGGGTGGTAGAGCGGGGTAGAGGTAGAGGGGGGTAGAGCGGGGTAGAGGTAGAGGGGGGTAGAGCGGGGTAGAGGTAGAGGGGGGTAGAGCGGGGTAGAGGTAGAGGGGGGTAGAGCGGGGTAGAGGTAGAGGGGGTAGAGGGAGGTAGAGGGAGGTAGAGGGTGCTAGAGGGAGGTAGAGGGAGGTAGAGGGAGGTAGAGGGTGGTAGAGGGTGGTAGAGGGAGGTAGAGGGAGGTAGAGGGAGGTAGAGGAGGTAGAGGGAGGTAGAGCGGGGTAGAGGTAGAGGGGGGTAGAGCGGGGTAGAGGTAGAGGGGGGTAGAGCGGGGTAGAGGTAGAGGGGGTAGAGGGAGGTAAAGGGAGGTAGAGGGAGGTAGAGGGGGGTAGAGGTAGAGGGGGGTAGAGCGGGGTAGAGGGGAGTAGAGGGAGGTAGACTAAGCCTGTGTCAGGCCACCCTCCAAACAAAGGACCAAGCAGATAGTCTTTTATGCGTTTGCGCGCGCGTGTGTGTGTCAAGCCATTGTATGTAGAGAACCAGATACTCTCACAATAAACCATATTAACACAGCCCTTAACGAGATAGAGAGAAGAGGGAGAGAGAGAAGAGAGGGAGAGAGAGAAGAGAGGGAGAGAGAGAAGAGAGGGAGAGAGAGAAGAGATGGAGAGAGAGAAGAGATGAAGAGAGAGATGCAGAGAGAGAAGAGGCGGAGAGAGAGATGCAGAGAGAGAGAGATGCAGAGAGAGAAGAGGCAGAGAGAGAAGAGGCAGAGAGAGAAGAGGCAGAGAGAGAAGAGGCAGAGAGAGAAGAGGCAGAGAGAGAAGAGGCAGAGAGAGAAGAGGCAGAGAGAGAAGAGGCAGAGAGAGAAGAGGCAGAGAGAGAAGAGGGAGAGAGAGAAGAGAGAGAAAGATGAGAATAGGGAGAGTGAAGAGCGAAAGATGAGAATGATGAGAAGAGGGAGAAAGATGAGAAGAGGGAGAAAGATGAGAAGAGGGAGAGTGAAGAGAGAGAAAGATGAGAATGATGAGAAGAGGGAGAAAGATGAGAAGAGGGAGAAAGATGAGAATGATGAGAGAGAGAAAGATGAGAATGATGAGAGAGAGAAAGATGAGAATGATGAGAGAGAGAAGAGGCAGAGAGAGAAGAGGCAGAGAGAGAAGAGGCAGAGAGAGAAGAGGCAGAGAGAGAAGAGGCAGAGAGAGAAGAGGCGGAGAAAGATGAGAAGAGGGAGAAAGATGAGAAGAGGGAGAGAGAAGAGGGAGAAAGATGAGAATGATGAGAGAGGAGAGAGAGAATACGCAGAGAGAGAAGAGGGAGAGAGAGAAGAGAGAGAGAAGAGGGAGAAGAGGGAGAAAGATGAGAAGAGGGAGAGTGAAGAGAGAGAAAGATGAGAATGATGAGAGAGAGAAAGATGAGAATGATGAGAGAGAGAAGGAGAGAGAGAAGAGGGAGAGAGTGGAGGGAGAGAGAGAAAGATGAGAAGAGGGAGAAAGATGAGAAGAGGGAGAAAGATGAGAAGAGGCAGAGAGAGAAGAGGCAGAGAGAGAAGAGGCAGAGAGAGAAGAGGCAGAGAGAGAAGAGGCAGAGAGAGAAGAGGCAGAGAGAGAAGATGGAGAGAGAGAAGAGAGAGAAAGATGAGAAGAGGGAGAAAGATGAGAAGAGGGAGAGAGAAGAGGGAGAAAGATGAGAATGATGAGAGAGAGGAGAGAGAGAGAGAGAGGGAGAGAGAAGAGAGAGAGCTTAGGCAATGTTAACATGTTTCCCATGCCAATGAAGACATTGAATTTAAATAGTGAAAAGAGGGAAAAAAAAAGAAAAAAAAAACAGAAAGTGAAAAATTCTCATCAAGTCTCCCTCCTTCTTTCTTTAACTTCTCTCACCGACTCCACTGTGTGTGTGTGTGTCTTGATCACTGAAACGGAAGAACCTGCAGTTTACCAGTTTTAAATGGTCCTGAATGCCATTTGTTCTCGGTGCTGGAATGGGAGGAGGAGTAGAGGGTGCTGCACTAGGGGGACTCTATCAGAGACCGGTGTTGTGTACCAGGCTAGGGGGACTCTATCAGAGACCGGTGTTGTGTACCAGGCTAGGGGGAATCTATCACAGAGACCGGTGTTGTGTACCAGGCTAGGGGGAATCTATCAGAGACCGGTGTTGTGTACCAGGCTAGGGGGAATCTATCACAGAGACCGGTGTTGTGTACCAGGCTAGGGGGAATCTATCAGAGACCGGTGTTGTGTACCAGGCTAGGGGGAATCTATCAGAGACCGGTGTTGTGTACCAGGCTAGGGGGAATCTATCACAGAGACTGGTGTTGTGTACCAGGCTAGGGGGAATCTATCACAGAGACTGGTCCTGTGTACCAGGCTAGGGGGAATCTATCAGAGACCGGTGTTGTGTACCAGGCTAGGGGGAATCTATCACAGAGACTGGTGTTGTGTACCAGGCTAGGGGGAATCTATCACAGAGACTGGTGTTGTGTACCAGGCTAGGGGGAATCTATCAGACTGGTGTTGTGTACCAGGCTAGGGGGAAACTATCACAGAGACTGGTGTTGTGTACCAGGCTAGGGGGAATCTATCAGACTGGTGTTGTGTACCAGGCTAGGGGGAAACTATCACAGAGACTGGTGTTGTGTACCAGGCTAGGGGGAAACTATCACAGAGACTGGTGTTGTGTACCAGGCTAGGGGGAATCTATCACAGAGACTGGTGTTGTGTACCAGGCTAGGGGGAATCTATCACAGAGACTGGTGTTGTGTACCAGGCTAGGGGGAATCTATCACAGAGACTGGTGTTGTGTACCAGGCTAGGGGGAATCTATCACAGAGACTGGTGTTGTGTACCAGGCTAGGGGGAATCTATCACAGAGACTGGTGTTGTGTACCAGGCTAGGGGGAATCTATCACAGAGACTGGTGTTGTGTACCAGGCTAGGGGGAATCTATCAGACTGGTGTTGTGTACCAGGCTAGGGGGAAACTATCACAGAGACTGGTGTTGTGTACCAGGCTAGGGGGAAACTATCACAGAGACTGGTGTTGTGTACCAGGCTAGGGGGAATCTATCACAGAGACTGGTGTTGTGTACCAGGCTAGGGGGAATCTATCAGACTGGTGTTGTGTACCAGGCTAGGGGGAATCTATCAGACTGGTGTTGTGTACCAGGCTAGGGGGAAACTATCACAGAGACTGGTGTTGTGTACCAGGCTAGGGGGAATCTATCACAGAGACTGGTGTTGTGTACCAGGCTAGGGGGAATCTATCACAGAGACTGGTGTTGTGTACCAGGCTAGGGGGAATCTATCAGACTGGTGTTGTGTACCAGGCTAGGGGGAAACTATCACAGAGACTGGTGTTGTGTACCAGGCTAGGGGGAATCTATCAGACTGGTGTTGTGTACCAGGCTAGGGGGAAACTATCACAGAGACTGGTGTTGTGTACCAGGCTAGGGGGAATCTATCACAGAGACTGGTCCTGTGTACCAGGCTAGGGGGAATCTATCAGAGACCGGTGTTGTGTACCAGGCTAGGGGGAATCTATCACAGAGACTGGTGTTGTGTACCAGGCTAGGGGGAATCTATCACAGAGACTGGTGTTGTGTACCAGGCTAGGGGGAATCTATCAGACTGGTGTTGTGTACCAGGCTAGGGGGAAACTATCACAGAGACTGGTGTTGTGTACCAGGCTAGGGGGAATCTATCAGACTGGTGTTGTGTACCAGGCTAGGGGGAATCTATCACAGAGACTGGTGTTGTGTACCAGGCTAGGGGGAAACTATCACAGAGACTGGTGTTGTGTACCAGGCTAGGGGGAAACTATCACAGAGACTGGTGTTGTGTACCAGGCTAGGGGGAATCTATCACAGAGACTGGTGTTGTGTACCAGGCTAGGGGGAATCTATCAGACTGGTGTTGTGTACCAGGCTAGGGGGAATCTATCAGACTGGTGTTGTGTACCAGGCTAGGGGGAAACTATCACAGAGACTGGTGTTGTGTACCAGGCTAGGGGGAATCTATCACAGAGACTGGTGTTGTGTACCAGGCTAGGGGGAATCTATCACAGAGACTGGTGTTGTGTACCAGGCTAGGGGGAATCTATCAGACTGGTGTTGTGTACCAGGCTAGGGGGAATCTATCAGACTGGTGTTGTGTACCAGGCTAGGGGGAAACTATCACAGAGACTGGTGTTGTGTGCCAGGCTAGGGGGAATCTATCACAGAGACTGGTGTTGTGTACCAGGCTAGGGGGAATCTATCACAGAGACTGGTGTTGTGTACCAGGCTAGGGGGAATCTATCACAGAGACTGGTGTTGTGTACCAGGCTAGGGGGAATCTATCACAGAGACTGGTGTTGTGTACCAGGCTAGGGGGAAACTATCACAGAGACTGGTGTTGTGTACCAGGCTAGGGGGAATCTATCAGACTGGTGTTGTGTACCAGGCTAGGGGGAAACTAACACAGAGACTGGTGTTGTGTACCAGGCTAGGGGGAATCTATCAGACTGGTGTTGTGTACCAGGCTAGGGGGAATCTATCAGACTGGTGTTGTGTACCAGGCTAGGGGGAATCTATCAGACTGGTGTTGTGTACCAGGCTAGGGGGAATCTATCAGACTGGTGTTGTGTACCAGGCTAGGGGGAATCTGTATACAGTTTATTCTGAAAGTTCTCCGACCCCTCGACTTTTCCCACATTTTGTTACGATACAGGATTTAAAAAATATATATATATCCTTCGATCTACACACAATACCCCATAACGTCAAAGTGAAAAGAGGTTTTTAGACATTTTTTGCAAATGTACTAAAATTTTAAAACTGAAATAGCTTACGTAAGTATTCAGACCCTTTGCTACAAAACTCGAAATTGAGCTCAGGTGCATCCTGTTTCCACTGATCATCCTTGAGATGTTTCTACAACTTTATTGGAGTCCACCTGTGGTGAATTCAATTGATTGGACATGATTTGGAAAAGTACACACCTGTCTATATAAGGTCCCACAGCTGACAGTGCATGTCTGTTTAAAAAAATAAAAAATAAAAAATAAGACGTTTTTGCTTTGTCATTATGGTGTATTGTGATGTCATTATGGGGTATTGTGATGTCATTATGGGGTATTGTGATGTCATTATGGGGTATTGAGTGTAGATAGAGGACTAAAAGAAAATATAATTGAATCCATTTTAGAATAAGGTTGTAACATAACAAAATGTGGAAAAAGTCAAGGGGTCTGAATCATTTCCAAATGCACTGTATCTATACAGGTTTGTGCCTTCCCAAATCCTGTCCAATCAATTGAATTTACCACAGGTAGACTCCAATCAAGTTGTAGAAAGATCTCAAGTCTGAATTCTAATGTAAATAAGGGATTTCAGTGTTTAATTTTTAATACATTTTCAGGATGGTAGCGGGGTGAACAGGCAGTGGCTCAGGGTGGTTAAAGTCCTTGATGATCTTTTTGGCCTTCCTGTGACATCGGGTGCTGTCGGTGTCATGGAGGGCAGGTAGGTCACCCCCGGTGACGCGTTGTTTACCTCACTACCTTCTGGAGAGCCTTACAGTTGTGGGCGGAGCAGTTGCCGTGCCAGGTGGTACAGCCCGACAGGACGCTCTCGATTGTGCATCTGTAAAAGTTTGTGAGGGTTTAAGGTGACAAGGCAAATTTCTTCAGCCTCCAGAGGTTCTTCACCACGTTGTCTGTGTGGGTGGACCATTTCAGTTTGTCAGTGATGTGTACGCCAAGGAACTTAAAACTTTCAATTTTCTTCAATGTTGTCCCTTCGATGTGGATAGGGGGGTGCTCCCTCTGCTGTTTCCTGAAGTCCACAATCATCTCCTTTGTTTTGTTGACGTTGAGTGAGAGGTTGTTTTCCTGAAACCCACTCAGAGTACCTTCACCTCCTCCCTGTAGGCTGTCTCGTTGTTGTTGTTAATCAAGCCCACTACTGTTGTGTCGTCTGCACACTTGATGATTGAGTTGAAGGCGTGCTTGGCCACGCAGTCGTGGGTGAACAGGGAGTACATGAGGGGGCTGAGCACGCACCCTTGTGGGGCCCCAGTGTTGAGGGTCAGCGAAGTGGAGATGTTGTTTCCTACCTTCACCACCTGGGGGCGGCCCGTCAGAAAGTCCAGGACCCAATTGCACAGGGCGGGGTTGAGACCCAGGGCCTCCAGCTTAATGAAGAGCTTGTAGAGCTTGTAGGGTACTATGGTGTTGAATGCTGAGCTGTAGTCAATGAACAGCATTAGGTATTCCTTTTGTCCAAATGAGATAGGGCTGTGTTGGCGATTGCATCGGGGCGGTATGCAAACTGAAGTGGGTCTAAGGTGTTGGTGATATGATTCTTGACTGGTCTCATTTTTTGTTGTTGTTAAATTTTTACCACTTTTTTCTCCCCAATTTCGTGGTATCCAATTGTTAGTAGCTACTATCTTATCTCATCACTACAACTCCCGTACGGGCTCGGGAGAGACGAAGGTTGAAAGTCATGCGTCATGTCGGGACAACAAACTGGTATAGGGAGCGATTGTATATGTCCGTAAACACACCAGCCAGCAGCACACAGGTGTTTAGCTTCTCTGGAAGCGTGACGTCGGTGTCCAAGACGTGGCTGTTTTTCTTTTTGTAGTCCGTGATTTTCTGTCAACCCTGCCACATACGTCTTGTGTCTCAGCTACTGAATTGTGAATCCACCATGTCCCTGTACCAGCAGTAAAATGCACATGACAGCCCGCTCGGAGTTTGCCAAAAAAGGCACCTAAAGGACCCTCAGACCATGAGAAACAAGATTCTCTGGTCTGATAAAACCAAGATTGAACTCTGTTCTGAATGCCAAGCATCACGTCTGGAGGAAACCTGGCACGGTGAAGCATGGTGGTGGCAGCATCCCTACAGTGAAGCATGGTGGTTGTGGCAGCATCCCTACAGTGAAGCATGGTGCTGCATCATGCTGTGGGGATGTTTTTCAGAGGCAGGGACTGGGAGACTAGTCAGGATCGAGGGAAAGATGAATGAAGCAAAGTACAAAGAGATCCTTGATGAAAAACTACTCCAGAGCACTCAGAACCTCAGCCTGGGGCAAAGGTTTACCAAGACAACGCAGGAGTGGCTCTGAGACAAGTCTCTGAATGTCCTTGCGTTGCCCTGCCAGAACCCGGACTTGAACCCAATCAAACCCAACCTGAAAATAGCTGTGCAGCAACACTCCCCATCCAACCTGACAGAGTTTGAGAGGATCTGCAGAGAAGAATGGGAGAAACTCCCCAAATACAGGTGTGCCATGTTTGTAGTGTCATACGCAGGAAGACAAGGCTGTAATCGCTGCCAAAGGTGCTTCAACAAAGTGCTGAGTGAAGGGCCTGAATACTTTGTAAAAAATGTAAAAAAAATCTTTATCGTTGTGTGTGTAGATTGATGAACAAACAAAAAAATATTTAATCAATTTTAGAACAAGGCTGTGACCTAACAAAATGTGGAAAAAGTCAAGTATTCAGACCCCTTTCGAATGTATACCAGGGTATAAGTTAACTATCTGACTGAAGGTATCTACTTTTTACGTTGAGATAAAGCAGATCGTGTTCTTCATTTCACATTTTATGAAGCTTACCACAGTTCGCTAGAACTGTTGCGCCAGTCACGTGTTGGTTTGTAAATAGCACAACAAGAGAAAAAGGTAGCAGGTGAGTCTGGCTGTGTATTAACAAGGGTCGCGTTTTATATTGAAATTCAACAGTGTTTTTGTTTTCTTCAATAGAGAGAGATCAGAGATATGCAACTATAGTTTCCCTTCACAGAATATACAGTAGTGCAACAGAGCACAGAAAATCATCTGTAAATTGATTGGCCGATGACAATAGAAGTGCAATGCTATCTTGCAGGCAGTAAATGAGCTTACAATTTTTGCAAAAAAAATTATGCATTCGAGACCCATTATGCATGTACTCCCACTAACATTTCTAATGTTCATCATGGAAAGTATGTAGCCAGCTACATTTCCTAACACTTTGCTTAAAGTTCATCTTATATTTTATTGGAGAAAAGTAGGCTGGCTACATGGAGAAAAGTAGGCTGGCTACATGGAGAAAAGTAGGCTGGCTACATGAAGAAAAGTAGGCTGGCTACATGGAGAAAAGTAGCTGAAGAAAGAAGCTACACATCAGTCAGAGCGCTGTCTGCTGATACGCCATCGATTCTCATCCCAGTTGAAGCACAAAATGTGTCTGATGCCGAGCAGGAAGTTACAATAAGATGCGTTTTAGATCTGTGTTTACAAAAACGCGGCAAGAGATTTCTTACACGTTTTAAAAATTTTCCCCCCTGTAAAATGAAGAATTCTGCGTTAACTCGACCCTTAAGTTTAACTTGGTATGTAATCGAAGTTACTGAATTAATAAGGTGACGAGGCATCACCCCCGTGTTGTGTTTCTGCCGTGTTTGAGAAGTCAAAGCCCTTTGGATGGGTTAACTGTACTGCTGCCACTGCCATCGTTTCATTTCCTTAAGCTTTTTTCTCCTCTCCGTTCTCGGCCCCTCTGCTCCCCCCCTCCCAGGAAGGCCTGTTTCCCAAGCAACTCCAGTCACATAGACACTGCGTGGAGACATTCTGCTCCAGAGCCAGTACTGTTCTTCTTTCAGACAAGCATGCGTCAAAACTGTGTTCATTTGCACAATGTCTCTCGTTCACATTCGCTCGTAAAATGTCCAAACGCACCAAAAAGGACATTCGGTAGCTCCTACCTATATATGTAGAACATTATGAGCTGGATTTCCTGTCTTTGCGTTTCGTTTATTTTAGTTTGCGCTCGTTATCATATTGAGCTAGCAGCTTCCATGAAAATTCACTATTACGTGTGCTAATTTTGTTAGCATTCTGGTAACCGATCGTATTTTTATTATTTTTGAAATGTTTTAAAATGGTGCGCCCCTTTGTGTACTAAACCGGTAATACAATAAATCCCGGGATGAGAGAAGGACAGTATGACGATATGAAAATCTGAAAACCGCCCAACCATATTATGTACATAAAATGTATGCAATGTGTATTATTGTGACATACACCGGATTGGTGCAGTGAAATGTGTTGTTTTACAGGGTCGGTCATAGTAGTATGATAGGTGTTGTTTTACAGGGTCAGTCATAGTAGTATGATAGGTGTTGTTTTACAGGGTCAGTCATAGTAGTGTGATAGGTGTTGTTTTACAGGGTCAGTCATAGTAGTATGATAGGTGTTGTTTTACAGGGTCAGTCATAGTAGTGTGATAGGTGTTGTTTTACAGGGTCAGTCATAGTAGTATGATAGGTGTTGTTTTACAGGGTCAGCCATAGTAGTATGATGGGTGCAGTGAAATGCCTTTCTTGCCAGCTCTTAACCCCAACAATCGCTCAGTGTGTCTCCGCTCAGTGCCTCAGTGTTGCATGCGTGTGTTGTGCGTGTGTCGTGCGTGTGTCGTGCGTGTGTCGTGCGTGTGTCGTGCGTGCATTAGACGTTCCCACTCACCTATAGGAGGTGTTGTCAGAGCAGGGTTGGTGTGCTCTCACCACTACAAACACGTGTTGGAAGTGGGACCGTATGTTCTTAGGGGTGAAGGGTTGAGCCCCGGGCTCCTGGAATACGATGGTCACTATGTCATTCCCTATGTGACGCTTCCTCAGGAGCTGGGAAATGTAGACAAATTGGTTAGAGAAAACAGCAAAGGAAAACTCTCAAGGTAAATACATGGACAAGAAGATGGTCACTTTTTCAATAATCTATTTAGGGATGTGACAATCTCTCTTTTATTTTATTCTGCAATTAAATGGTCAGAAAAATGAATAAAATTCCATGTGAATTCACAATGTAGCTGCTGCCAGCAACAGTTTGGGTCTCACGGTGCGTCCCGGTCACATGGTTAAGCATTGTACTACCATTACTGTACTACCATTACTGTACCTGTACTACCATTACTGTACCTGTACTACCATTACTGTACTACCATTACTGTACTACCATTACTGTACCTATACTACCATTACTGTACCTATACTACCATTACTGTACTACCATTACTGTACTACCATTACTGTACTACCATTACTGTACTACCATTACTGTACTACCATTACTGTACCTGTACTACCATTACTGTACCTATACTACCATTACTATACTACTATTACTATACTACCATTACTGTACCTGTACTACCATTACTATACTACCATTACTATACTACCATTACTGTACCTGTACTACCATTACTGTACTACCATTACTGTACTACCATTACTGTACTACCATTACTGTACTACCATTACTGTACCTATACTACCATTACTGTACTACCATTACTGTACTACCATTACTGTATCTATACTACCATTACTGTACCTGTACTACCAGTACTGTACTACCATTACTGTATCTATACTACCATTACTGTACTACCATTACTGTACCTGTACTACCCTTACTGTACTACCCTTACTGTACTACCATTACTGTACTACCACGACTGTACTACCATTACTGTACCTGTACTACCCTTACTGTACCTGTACTACCATTACTGTACTACCCTTACTGTACTACCACTACTGTACTACCACTACTGTACTACCACTACTGTACTACCACTACTGTACCTGTACTACCATTACTGTACCTATACTACCATTACTGTACCTATACTAACATTCCTGTACCTGTACTACCATTACTGTACCTGTACTACCATTACTGTACTACCATTACTGTACTACCATTACTGTACTACCATTACTGTACCTATACTACCATTACTGTACCTGTACTACCATTACTGTACTATCATTACTGTACTACCATTACTGTATCTATACTACCATTACTGTACCTGTACTACCATTACTGTACTACCATTACTGTACTACCATTACTGTACCTGTACTACCATTACTGTACTACCCTTACTGTACTACCACTACTGTACTACCACTACTGTACTACCATTACTGTACTACCCTTACTGTACTACCACTACTGTACTACCACTACTGTACCACCATTACTGTACTACCATTACTGTATCTATACTACCACTACTGTACTACCATTACTGTACCTGTACTACCATTACTGTACTACCATTACTGTACCTGTACTACCATTACTGTACTACCATTACGTTACTACCATTACTGTATCTATACTACCATTACTGTACCTGTACTACCATTACTGTACTACCATTACTGTACTACCACTACTGTACTACCACTACTGTACTACCACTACTGTACTACCACTACTGTACTACCATTACTGTACTACCATTACTGTATCTATACTACCACTACTGTACTACCATTACTGTACCTGTACTACCATTACTGTACTACCACTACTGTACTACCATTACTGTATCTATACTACCACTACTGTTCTACCATTACTGTACTACCATTACTGTACTACCATTACTGTACCTGTACTACCATTACTGTACTACCACTACTGTACTACCATTACTGTACCTGTACTACCATTACTGTACTACCATTACTGTACCTGTACTACCATTACTGTACTACCACTACTGTACTACCATTACTGTACCTGTACTACCATTACTGTACTACCATTACTGTACTACCATTACTGTACTACCATTACTGATCCACAATTCCACTTCTACATTTCCTTTTCATTTAACTTCTCAAAGTGTTGCCATACAAGACTTCGCTGCTGTCTCTTGCCATTTTCCATCTGTTAACGACGATGACGTAGCGGTGGAGAGTCCACAATAATGGACTCGTTGCGCGCATAGGCCGTGATATTGAGATCACTTCGCCCTGACAAGGTCACACATAATTATCTGCTCATGTCCATGGGTTCGCTTCACGCTGTTCACAGGCTGAAAGTGAGGGCACCAAAGACAGAGGAGAAGTATATAGTATAAATCGTAATAGCAGAGCAATGTTTTTGAAACAGTTGAAATGTATAGGAGGTATCCTTCCTATTGAGTTTTTATCTGAAATTGCAGTTAAAGGCGGGTACTCTGAAATTGACGCCGTAGCTTTAAGGGATTTTCAGAACACTCATTTGTTCCAATGCAAAAAGCAAGCAGGAACTCAACTGCTCAGTGAATTTTTCAGTTAAAATTATATTTTTTAAATGTGTTGATTTGCATGATATTGTTGAAATGAAACAATGGTTTGTTCTAAGGTGGGCCGAAAAGCAATATAACTATTGTTTAGCTAACGTTCGCTGACGTTAGCATTCAGCTAACTGGCCAGTTAACTTAACCTACTAATTTGCCAACTTTAGCTAACGTTAGCTGTGTGAGGATGCAGAGTGCAGACATTTTGTTTAGCTTGCTACCTAGCTCTATATAATATGACTGACACTGTATGATAATATTACCTTTTATTTTCGTATGAGAGCGGTAAATGTTCATTTTCGCAATGCTGAAGTTACTTGATGAAGCAAGCATTGTTCGCTTGATGTTATAACATGTTAGCTAGCAGCTGTTCCACTTGGCTGTGTTATTGTCTTGCTAAATTAATGAGTATACGGAAGAGAAAATAAACCATGTAAATGTCTGCACGTTTGTGAATTGTTGCATTAATTAAGATGATATTAATTAATATGGTACATACATGAAGTTGTTGCTTGCATATAAATTTATAATTTGCTACAGTGACATTTCTGGCACTTTTGAGCTGTGAAGCAAGAACATCACCCAAACCTTCTCTCAGCTCGTGTCATTCCCGTTGCTAATGTGAATTGAGAAGTTTATTTACATATTATGTAAATATACATTTTGTGCTGTTAGCCTCTCATTCAATGCTCGTCAATGGAAATTGACCCAATATGCGGTTTATTTTCTGCTACCTTTAAATTACACAACCTTCCCCAGATCTTCATAGCCTATCACACAACCTTCCCCAGATCTTCATAGCCTATCACACAACCTTCCCCAGATCTTCATAGCCTATCGTCTAGTTAGGAAAATTATATGTTTTGTGATAACTGCACTGTGATTAAAAATTTGTGGGGGAAAAAAATATGGTTTTCAATTTAATTTTTTTTCCTGACATTAAAGGAAAATCCCAACCAAAAATTATCTTTTGGTATTTGTTTCATTGGTGATATTGTCCCAAAATGCTTTGCATGTCAGCAATCAAGTTTACAAGATATATAATTTCCAAATACAGCCGGTATGATGCATTTTCCATCCTATGATGCAAAATGCATCAAACCGGCTGTATTTCTGTAATTATATTTATTTCTAAGACATTTTAAAGGATGATAAGATAAAAAAAAAAAGTCAGTAGCATTGTTTTAAAGGACTTGATCATTGAGTTTTCTACCTCTCCAGATAATTTATTTAATTAACAATTTTGTTTAGTTTGTTCTAATAGTCTTCGGGCCTGTATAAAATCTCAACGTTGGTCAATTATAACTATCCATACCTGTTGTTTGTTGTTGGGTGTGTAGGGCAGCATGGTGGAGACATGAAACATCACCTCATAGTCCTTATAGGTGGTATAGAGGGAGTGGGTCCCTGTGGAGTCAGCTGGAGGAGAGACAGACAGTAGAGTTAGACAGACAGGTTCATAGTCCTTATAGGTGGTGTACAGGGAGTGGGTCCCTGTTGAGTCAGCTGGAGGAGAGACAGACAGACAGTAGAGTTAGACAGTCAGGTTCATAGTCCTTATAGGTGGTGTACAGGGAGTGGGTCCCTGTGGAGTCAGCTGGAGGAGAGACAGACAGTAGAGTTAGACAGTCAGGTTCATAGTCCTTATAGGTGGTGTACAGGGAGTGGGTCCCTGTGGAGTCAGCTGGAGGAGAGACAGACAGACAGTAGAGTTAGACAGTCAGGTTCATAGTCCTTATAGGTGGTGTACAGGGAGTGGGTCCCTGTGGAGTCAGCTGGAGGAGAGACAGACAGTAACTAGAGTTAGACAGACAGGTTCATAGTCCTTATAGGTGGTGTACAGGGAGTGGGTCCCTGTGGAGTCAACTAGAGGAGAGACAGACAGACAGTAGAGTTAGACAGACAGTAGAGTTAGACAGACAGTAGAGTTAGACAGACAGTAGAGTTAGACAGACAGTAGAGTTAGACAGTCAGGTTCATAGTCCTTATAGGTGGTGTACAGGGAGTGGGTCCCTGTGGAGTCAACTGGAGGAGAGACAGACAGACAGTAGAGTTAGACAGACAGGTTCATAGTCCTTATAGGTGGTGTACAGGGAGTGGGTCCCTGTGGAGTCAACTGGAGGAGAGACAGACAGACAGTAGAGTTAGACAGACAGGTTCATAGTCCTTATAGGTGGTGTACAGGGAGTGGGTCCCTGTGGAGTCAGCTGGAGGAGAGACAGACAGGTTCATAGTCCTTATAGGTAGTGTTCAGGGAACGGGTCCCTGTTGAGTCAGCTGGAGGAAAGACAGACAGTAACTAGAGTTAGACAGACAGTAGAGTTAGACAGACAGGTTCCTAGTCCTTATAGGTGGTATAGAGGGAGTGGGTCCCTGTGGAGTCAGCTAGAGGAGAGACAGACAGTAACTAGAGTTAGACAGACAGGTTCCTAGTCCTTATAGGTGGTATAGAGGGAGTGGGTCCCCGTTGAGTCAGCTAGAGGAGAGACAGACAGTAACTAGAGTTAGACAGACAGGTTCCTAGTCCTTATAGGTGGTATAGAGGGAGTGGGTCCCTGTTGAGTCAGCTGGAGGAGAGACAGACAGTAACTAGAGTTAGACAGACAGGTTCCTAGTCCTTATAGGTGGTATAGAGGGGATGGGTCCCTGTTGAGTCAGCCAGAGGAGAGACAGACAGGTTCCTAGTCCTTATAGGTGGTGTACAGGGAGTGGGTCCCTGTGGAGTCAGCTAGAGGAGAGACAGACAGTAACTAGAGTTAGACAGACAGGTTCATAGTCCTTATAGGTGGTATAGAGGGGATGGGTCCAAGAGAAGTCCGCTAAGAGAGAAAACTAAGACGTGTAAGAATGTGTTACTGTTCCAACTGCCATCATCTCTCCTGTATATAACAGCCTCATGTCTAGATTGTCTGTCTGACGCAGACCCTTACACAGAATGTTCTAGAGCTGGGTGACACATTACATTAAAAAATATATGTAGTTTAAACTGCCACTAGGCTTGGGCAGTATATCATATTATACATACCGTATACTTATACTTACCTTATATACCGAGGTATTTGGATATAGCAACGGGATGGTTTTTCAATACCGTCAACATCGTTTAAACTATTATTATTATTTTTTAAAGTATTTTAAATACATTTGAATATTTGTAGATACTTTTTAAGTAAATACCTGCAGTCAACATGATCTTCATTTCACCGGGCACATTATTTTTAGTTATGAAGCTTACAGGTAAGTACAGTGGGGTTGGAAAATAGCGCCTCTTGTGTTCAGTGCCGGTATTACCTAATATTCCGGGATGGCACAAGGTCGGAATGAAGATATGAATCTGAAGATATGAATCATTACTTATTGTAATGAACGATATCAGCAAAATGCCTGCGATAAGTGATCAGTACGGTCGGTGTGGATCATTTGGGGTTTCTCGTCCCAGCTCTAGCATGTTCCCCTCTTTATATAGAGTGAAAGCAGTCAGTTCGTGGGAATGTGTATATAGTGTAGCAACGTACTCTTAGTGTCTAGCTAGGCATGAGAGAGATAGAGGGAGATAACACTGTGTGTGTGTGGTAACATACTCTTAGTGTCCAGCTGGGCTCGGTACTTGGTGTTAAGCTGGGCATGAGAGAGATAGAGGGAGATAACACTGTGTGTGTGTGTGTGTGTGGTAACGTACTCTTAGTGTCCAGCTGGGCTCGGTACTTGGTGTTAAGCTGGGCATGAGAGAGATAGAGGGAGATAACACTGTGTGTGTGTGTGGTAACGTACTCTTAGTGTCCAGCTGGGCATGAGAGAGATAGAGGGAGATAACACTGTGTGTGTGTGTGTGTGGTAACGTACTCTTAGTGTCCAGCTGGGCTCGGTACTTGGTGTTAAGCTGGGCATGAGAGAGATAGAGGGAGATAACACTGTGTGTGTGTGTGTGTGGTAACGTACTCTTAGTGTCCAGCTGGGCTCGGTACTTGGTGTTAAGCTGGGCATGAGAGAGATAGAGGGAGATAACACTGTGTGTGTGTGTGTGTGTGGTAACGTACTCTTAGTGTCCAGCTGGGCTCGGTACTTGGTGTTAAGCTGGGCATGAGAGAGATAGAGGGAGATAACACTGTGTGTGTGTGTGTGTGGTAACGTACTCTTAGTGTCCAGCTGGGCTCGGTACTTGGTGAATCCTTTCAGTCGGACCCTCTCCCCCAGCAGCTGAAGGAACTCCTCCAGAGCAGGACCTGCCGAATCATTGTTGTACATATCCTCTTCACTGCTCTGTCCCGACGCACAGTACATCACCCCCACCTTCAACTGGAAACTCAACTGCAGAGAGAGACGGGACAGAGAGAGAGGGAGAGGGAGAGAGAACAGAGAGACGGAGACAGAGAGACGGAGACAGGGGGAGAGGGAGAGGGAGAGACAGAGACAGAGACAGGGAGAGGGAGAGGGAGACGGAGACGGAGAGGGAGACGGAGAGGGAGAGGGAGAGGGAGACAGAGAGAGAGACGGAGACAGAGAGGGAGAGAGAGAGAGAGAGACAGGGAGAGGGGGAGGGAGGGAGAGAGAGAGGGAGAGAACAGAGTATATGACAGTCCCTCTGTCTGAAAAGTGTTAAATGCTTCCCTTTTCTCCTTCCTCTCCGAAGCCACCACAGATCCACAGATCCACAGATCCACAGATCCAACAACCAGACAGATAAAAGCAAGCTTTCTCCCATCAACACAGAAACCAAGAGAGGAGAGGGTGTCTGTGTGTACTGTAGTACGGTCTCCTTACCCCCTGGTGTCTGTGTGTACTGAGGTGGTGTCTGTGTGTACTGAGGTGATGTCTCCTTACCCCCTGGTGTCTGTGTGTACTGAGGTGATGTCTCCTTACCCCCTGGTGTCTGTGTGTACTGTAGTACGATCTCCTTACCCCCTGATGTCTGTGTGTACTGAGGTGCAGACTCCTTACACCTTGGTGTCTGTGTGTACTGTAGTGTGGTCTCCTTACCCCCTGGTGTCTGTGTGTACTGTAGTGGTGTCTCCTTACACCCTGGTGCCTGTGTGTACTGTAGTGGTGTCTCCTTACCCCCTGATGTCTGTGTGTACTGTAGTGCCTCCCCCTTACCCCCTGGTGTCTGTGTGTACTGTAGTGGTGTCTCCTTACCCCCTGATGTCTGTGTGTACTGAGGTGCAGTCTCCTTACACCCTGGTGTCTGTGTGTACTGTAGTGCCTCCTCCTTACCTCCTGGTGTCTGTGTGTACTGTAGTGCCTCCTCCTTACCCCCTGGTGTCTGTGTGTACCGAGGTGCTGTGTCCTTACCCCCTGGTGTCTGTGTGTACTGAGGTGCTGTCTCCTTACCCCCTGGTGTCTGTGTGTACTGAGGTGCAGTCTCCTTACACCCTGGTGTCTGTGTATACTGTAGTGCCTCCTCTTTACCTCCTGGTGTCTGTGTGTACTGTAGTGCCTCCTCCTTACCCCCTGGTGTCTGTGTGTACTGTAGTGCCTCCTCCTTACCCCCTGGTGTCTGTGTGTACCGAGGTGCTGTGTCCTTACCCCCTGGTGTCTATGTGTACTGAGGTGCTGTGTCCTTACCCTCTGGTGTCTATGTGTACCGAGGTGCTGTCTCCTTACCCCCTGGTGTCTGTGTGTACCGAGGTGCTGTGTCCTTACCCCCTGGTGTCTATGTGTACCGAGGTGCTGTCTCCTTACCCCCTGGTGTCTGTGTGTACTGTAGTGCCTCCTCCTTACCCCCTGTTCGTCCAGCTTCATCAGCTGCTCTGTGACTTTAGGTGTGTTGAGAGCCAGTCTGAGACAGTGGGCGTTCAGCTCTGGTACCAGGTAATCTAGCACCTCTTTGAGGGGTAGACCCCGCGCCAGGCCGTGCTTTGAGGTAGATGGCACCGCATCCTCCAGGATAGACCCACGCAGGGTGGTGAGCTAGAGGGAGGAAGAGCGGAATAGAAAGAGGAGGAAGAGAGAAGAGAACAGAACAGGAAGAGGAGACAGATTCATTATTAGATCAGCCAGGAGATGATTGGGGCCTGTTCAGACCAAAACCAATCTTATCTAATATCGCTCCCTATTGCATTTAAAGTGCACTACTTATGGAAAAAGGTTGACACAGACAGAGCAGCTTTCTTCAAACGTCTTCCTCTCAACGGTTAACGCTTCACGGTCATCTGTGGTCAACAAAAACAACAACGAGCAAATGAGAGAGAGACACCAGCGCGTGTGTGTGTGTGTGTGTGTGTGTGAGAGAGAAAGTGTGTGGCCTTGGCTTCTCCTCACTGTTCACTTACAGTAGAGGCACTTAGGGCTAAAATTAACTTCCTGAGGGGAGAACACTATCTAAGGCCAAAGAAAACTTCAGTGGACGGACAGTGTACATAATAGAATGACAGAGACCTTTATACATTTTTTATTTTACCTTTATTTAACTCGGCAAGTCAGTTAAGAACAAATTCTTATTTTCAATGACGGCCTGGGAACAGTGGGTTAACTGCATGTTCAGGGGCAGAACGACAGATTTGTACCTTGTCAGCTCGGGGATTCGAACTTGCAACCTTTCGGTTACTAGTCCAACGCTCAGTAGACACACAGAGTCAAGTCCCCTGTGTGTGATTGTGTGTCACTGAGAGGTACTGTACAGTGTCATTGGGTGTTGAAAGACAGTGACATTTTGCAGGATATTATTATGTATAATAAAATGTAATGTTGTTGTGTACTGTAGCTTTTAGTGAGACGTTCTGACGTTCTGACGTTCTGACTGAGGCCTGTGGGCTAAATGAACTAACAGGATGAACTTCAGCTGGTTGAGAGAACCCACAACACCACTGGTCTTAACCATTATCCTGTGACGCTGTCTCAACACACACACACACACACACACACACACACACACACACACACACACCTTCCAATAGCAGCGAGCAGGGGGGTGGAGAGAATAGGAAAGGAGAAGAGGGGGTGGGATAAAGGCAGCAGCTATGTGACCACCATTACAGTGTCTGTTTCTATGACTGTCACCTAACTGGGTTCTATAGCTGTAACCACCTATTACCGTTAACCGGTTCTATAGCTGTAACCACCTATTACCGTAATCCGGTTCTATAGCTGTAACCACCTATTACCGTTAACCGGTTCTATAGCTGTAACCACCTATTACTGTAAACCGGTTCTATGGCAGTAACCACCTATTACTGTAAATAGGTTATATAGCTGCAAACTACGTCTTACTGTACACACGGTTCAATAGCTGTAACCACCTATTACTGTAAACCAGTTCTATAGCTGTTAACACCTATTACCGTAATTCGGTCCTATAGCTGTAACCACCTATTACCGTAAACCGGTCCTATAGCTGTAACCACCTATTACCGTAAACCGGTTCCTATAGCTGTAACCACCTATTACCGTAAACCGGTTCCTATAGCTGTAACCACCTATTACCGTAAACCGGTTCCTATAGCTGTAACCACCTATTACCGCAAACCGGTTCTATAGCTGTAACCACCTATTACCGCAAACCGGTTCTATAGCTGTAACCACCTATTACCGCAAACCGGTTCTATAGCTGTAACCAACTATTACCGTAAACCGGTTCCTATAGCTGTAACCACCTATTACAGCAAACCGGTTCTATAGCTGTAACCACCAATTACCGTAATCCGGTTCCTATAGCTGTAACCACCAATTACCGTAATCCGGTTCCTATAGCTGTAACCACTTATTACCGTAATCCGATTCCTATAACTGTAACCACCTATTACCGTAATCCGGTTCTATAGCTGTAACCACCTATTACTGTAAACCGGTTCTATAGCTGTAACCACCTATTACTGTAAACTGGTTATATGGCAGTAAACACCTATTACTGTAAATAGGTTATATAGCTGCAAACTACGTCTTCCTGTACACACGGTTCAATAGCTGTAACCACCTATTACTGTAAACCAATTCTATAACTGTAACCACCTATTACTGTAAACCTGTTCTATACCTGTAACCAACTAGAACTGTAAACCGATTATATAACTGTAATCACCTATTACTGTAAACAGGTTCTATAGCTGTAACCACCTATTACCGTAAACCGGTTCTATAGCTGTAACCACCTATTACCGTAAACCGGGTTCTATAGCTGAAACCACCTATTACTGTAAACCGATTCTATAGCTGTAACCACCTATTACTGTAAACCGGTTCTATAGCTGTAACCACCTATTACTGTAAACAGGTTCTATAGCTGTAATCACCAATTACTGTAAACAGGTTCTATAGCTGTAACCATCCATTACTGTAAACATCTATTACTGTAAGCAGGTTCTATTACTGTAAACAGGTTCTATTACTGTAAATTAGTTACACAACTGTAAGAGCATTGCTGACCCTGACATTCAAAAATTTAAATGACTGGTTATGCTACTGCAGGGTCTGAGGAACTGGAGAGAGTGAGGGAGTTAGAGGGGAGGATGGGGGAGGTAGAGGGGAGGATGAAGGGAGGTAGAGGGGAGGATGAAGGGAGGTAGAGGGGAGGATGGAGGGAGGTAGAGGGGAGGATGGAGGGAGGTAGAGGGGAGGATGGAGGGAGGTAGCGGGGAGGATGGAGGGAGGTAGAGGGGAGGATGAAGGGAGGTAGAGGGGAGGATGAAGGGAGGTAGAGGGGAGGATGGAGGGAGGTAGAGGGGAGGATGGATGGAGGTAGAGGGGAGGATGGAGGGAGGTAGAGGGGAGGATGGAGGGAGGTAGAGGGGAGGATGGAGGGATGTAGAGGGGAGGATGAAGGGAGGTAGAGGGGAGGATGAAGGGAGGTAGAGGGGAGGATGAAGGGAGGTAGAGGGGAGGATGAAGGGAGGTAGAGGGGAGGATGGAGGGAGGTAGAGGGGAGGATGGATGGAGGTAGAGGGGAGGATGGAGGGAGGTAGAGGGGAGGATGGAGGGAGGTAGAGGGGAGGATGGAGGGAGGTAGAGGGGAGGATGGAGGGAGGTAGAGGGGAGGATGGAGGGAGGTAGAGGGGAGGATGGAGGTTGAGGTATGAGGTAGTCACCTGGAATGGAATTCAATTAACAGGTGTACCTTGTTAAAAGTTCATTTGTGGGATTGCATTCCTTCTTAATGTGTTTGAGCCAATCCACGAGTTGTGTTGTGACAAGGTAGGGGTGGAATACAGAAGATAGCCCTATTTGGTAAAAGACCAAGTCCTTATTATGACAAGAACAGCTCAAATAAGCAAAAGAATGTAATGTAAGTCCATCATTACTTGAAGACATTGGGGCGGCAGGGTAGCCTAGCGGTTAGAGCGTTGGACTAGGAAGGTTGCAAGTTCAAATCCCCCGAGCTGACAAGGTACAAATCTGTCGTCCTGCCCCTGAACAGGCAGTTAACCCGCTGTTCCTAGGAAGTCAACTGACTTGCCTAGTTAAATAAAGAAAATGAAGGTCAGTCAATGGAGGAATATTTCAACAACTTTGAAAGTTTCTTCAAAGTGCAGTCGCAAAAACCATAAAGCGCTGTGATGAAACTGTCTCTCATGTTAGCTCTGCTGCAGAGGATAAGTTCATTAGAGTTAACTCAGATCATCTCAGATTGCAGCCCAAATAAATGCAACAGACACATCTCAACATCAACTGTTCAGAGGACACTACATGAGTCAGGCTTTCATGGATGAATTGCTGCAAAGAACCCACCACTAAAGGACACCAATAAGAAGACAGCCAGGGAAACACGAGCAATGGAGACTAGACCGGTGGAAATCTGGTCTGATGAGTCCAAATCTGAGATTTTTGGTTCCAACCGCCGTGTCTTTGTCAGACGCAGAGTAGCTGACCGGATGATCTCTGCATGTGTGGTTCTCCCGTGAAGCATGGTGTGGATTTTCATTTGCTGGTGACACTGTGATTTATTTAGAATTCAAGGCACACCACAGCATTCTGCAGCGATACGCCATCCCATCTGGTTTGCACTTATTGGGACAATCATTTGATATTCAACAGGACAATGACCCAAAACACCTCCAGGCTGTTTAAGGGCTATTTAACCAAGAAGGAGAGTGATGGAGTGCTGCATCAGATGACCTGGCCTCCACTGTAACCCGACCTCAGCCCAATTGAGATGGTTTGGGATGAGTTGGACCGCAGAGTGAAGGAAAAGCAGCCAACAAGTGTTCAGCATATGTGAGAACTCCTTCAAGACTGTTGGAAAGGCATTCCTTATGAAGCTGGTTGAGAGAATGCCAAGAGTGTGAAAAGCTGTCATCAAGGCAAAGGGTTACTCTGAAGAATTTAAAATGTATTTTGATCTGTTTAACACTTTTTTGGTTACTACATGATTCCATATGTAGAATATAATGTAGAATAAAGAAAAACCCTTGAATGAGTAGGTGTGTCCAAACTTTTGACTGGTACTTTATGTGTGATTTTTTTGGGGGGGATTTATGATGGACTATTATCATGCAACCGGGTGAGCGGGGAACAAATACATGTTATTTGTGCGTTAAAATAGCTAATGGAGGACGATTTCACCGTGGTTCATTTTCCTGCCAGCCAGGTAGACTATACTCCTATACTCGTCATAAATATAAGCAATGTGCTTAATATTAGGAAAGTTGAGAAATAAATATAGGAGGCCTAGCCTATAGAAAGCTGATGAGATCCTCCTCTTTTTATTAGCGGCCATCACTCCATTTTCTCACGCAAATGCAAAGCCTATAGAAATGTTGTGAGCTCATGGGCTCTCATAAAGTGTTTAATTAGACTTTTGTTACATTTGCATTGATGTCAGAGTGATTAGAGGGACAGTAGAGTGCTGAGTACCAGGCAGTTAAGCACGTTTGGTCGGCTACTAATGACCATCGGCAGCATCAGAGTTTGGAGAAGCCTAATTACCGTGACTAAACGGTCACGTGGAACTTGACTGCCTTCATGACTCGTGACCGCCGGTGTGTGGCGGTAATACGGTCACCCTAGCAGCCCTACTCCGGCCGACGCATGGCATTCTGCATGGTGATCTTAGGCTGCTCCGGCCATTTCAAGAAGCTCCCGAAAAAGTTATTGTGCTGGGTGTGGCTGAAAGTTATTGCAACGGGCGTGGCTGAATTAGCCGAATCCACTTATTTGAAGGGGTGTCCAAATAGTGTAATTCCATTATGACATTATAGGGAAATGTGTGTAGGCCAGTGACTCAAAATCTACATTTAATCTATGTTAAATTCATGCTATAGCAACAAAATGTGGAAAAAGTCAAGGGGTATGAATACTTTGAAGGCACTGTATGTACATACAGGTAGGGGTCAACGTGACTATGCAACAGGATAGATAATAAAATAGTGGCAGCAGCGTATGTGATGAGTCATGTGAAAAAGTTAGTGCAAAGTGGGTCAATGCAAAAAGTTGGCAGGGAGCTCCGCCCCAGTGATGTCCTGGGCCGTACGCACTCGGCCCCAGTGATGTCCTGGGCCGTACGCACTCGGCCCCAGTGATGTCCTGGGCCGTACGCACTCGGCCCCAGTGATGTCCTGGGCCGTACGCACTCGGCCCCAGTGATGTCCTGGGCCGTACGCACTCGGACCCAGTGATGTTCTGGGCCGTATGCACTACCCTCTGCAGCGCCTTGCGGTCGGCATACAAAGCGGTGATGCAGCCAGTCAGGATGCTCTCGATGGTGCAGCTGTAGAACTTTGAGGATCTGAGGGCCCATGTCAAATCTTTTCAGCCTCCTGAGGGGGAAGAGGGGCTCCCGAGTGGCGCAGTGGTCTAAGACACTGCATCTGGTTCGAATCCAGGCTGTATCGTAAATGTTAAATAAATAAAAATAAGAGGCCTTGTTGTGCGTTCCTCACAACTGTTGGTGTGTTTGGACCATGATAATTCCTTAGTGATGTGCACACCGAGAAACTTGAAGCTCTCGACCAGCTCCACTACAACCCCGTCAATGTGGATGGTGGCGTGGCTCGACCCTCCGTTTCCTGTAGTTCACAATCAACTCCTTTGTCTTGACGTTGAAGGAGAGGTTGTCTCATTGTAGTCCGTGATCAGGCCAACCACCATCGTGTCGGAGTCGTAATAAGCTTTGAGGACACTATGGTGTTGAACGCTGAGCTGTAGTCAATGAATAGCATTCTCACATATAGGTGTTTCTTTTGTCCAGGTAGGAAAGGGCAGTGTGGATCTGTTGGGGCGGTGAATTGGACTGTGTTCATGGTGTCTGGGATGATGGTGTTGATGTAAGCCATGACCAGCCTTTCAAAGAATTCCGTTGCTACAGATTTGAGTGCGATAGCCATTCAGACAGGTTACCTTGGCATTCTTGGGGAAAGGGACTACGGCGGTCTGCTTGAAACACGTAGGTATTACAAACAGTGTCAGGGGGAGGTTGAAAAACGTCAGTGAAGACACTTGCCACATGCTCTGAGTACACGTCCTGGTAATTCATCTGGCCCTTGTGAATGTTGACCTGTTTAAAAGGTCTTGCTCACATCGGCTATGGAAAAGCTGGGATGAAGGGGGTTGTGGGAAATAAAAAGGAGGAGAGGGAAAGGCAGAAGGGGATCCGGGTTAGAAGAGTGGGAGAGAAGGGAAGAAGAGCCATATATATATCCGGGTTAGAAGAGTGGGAGAGAAGGGAAAAAGAGCCATATATATCCGGGTTAGAAGAGTGGGAAAGAAGGGAAGAAGAGCCATATATATCCGGGTTAGAAGAGTGGGAGAGAAGGGAAGAAGACCCATATATATCCGGGTTAGACACTCTTATGCCATATATATATATATAAGGGTTGGGGTCAATTAAAATTGAAAGCCAGTCTATTCAGGAAGCAAAATTAAATTCCAATACAATAATTGAAAAAAAGGGGCATCTCTTTTCAACAACTTTGAGAAGCTATGTCTGCGAAAAGTTTTTCAATTTTTAAATTCAAATCACTTCCTGATTTGACTAACTTCAATTCAAATGAACCCCAACCCTGATAGATATATAGCAATTTACCTCGCTGGTTCTGAAGATGACTCTGTAGTTGTACTGCTGTCCATGCTCCTTGTGTTCTTCTAGCTTCTCTCTCCTCAAACTCACTGCTACTGGACCCAGAGTGTCATCTACACCCAGGTAGTTCCAATGCTCTGGACGAGAGAGCGAGCGAGAGAGAGAGAGGAGGGGACAAGGTGAAAGAGGGAAAAGAGAGAAAGTCAGATTTTTCTCTCCAAGGCATACAGACATTCAAATCTACTCTACCTTAGCAATGCATGAATAGAGATGCTATAATCTCACTTCTCAGGTAGAAGTAGTTCCTGTAGTAACAGTAGGCCCCCAGACCTCTCCTCTTCCTCCCAGATACACAGTTGAAGTCAAAAGTTTACATACATTTAGGTTGGAGTCATTAAAACCTGTTTTTCAACCACTCCACAAATGTCTTGTCAACAAACTATAGTTTTGGCAAGTCGGTTAGGACATCTACTTTGTGCATGACATCAAGTAATTTTTCCAACAATTGTTTACAGACAGATTATTTCACTTATAATTCACTGTATCACAATTCCAGTGGGAAAATTCCAGAAAATGATGTCATGGCTTTGGAAGCTTCTGATAGGCTAATTGACATAATTTGAGTCAATTGGAGGTGTACCTGTGGATGTATTTCAAGGCCTACCTTCAAACTCAGTGCCTCTTTGCTTGACATCATGGGAAAATCACAAGAAATCAGTCAAGACATCAGAGAAAATAATTGTAGACCTCCACAAGTCTGATTCATCCTTAAGAGCAATTTCCAAACGCCTGAAGGCAGGTACCACGTTCATCTGTACAAACAATAGTACGCAAGAATATAAACACCATGGGACCAAGCAGCCGTCATACTGCTCAGGAAGGAGACGCGTTGTGTCTCCTATAGATGAACGTACTTTGGTGTGAAAAGTGCAAATCAATCCCAGAACAACAGCAAAGGACCTTGTGAAGATGCTGGAAGAAACAGGTACAAAAGTATCTATATCCACAGTAAAACGAGTCCTATATCAACATAACATGAAAGGCCACTCAGCAAGGGAGAAGCCACTGCTCCATAATGACCATCGTTATGTTTGGAGGAAAAAGGGGAACATTTGCAAGCCGAAGAACACCATCCCAACCGTGAAGCACAGGAGTGGCAGCATCATGTTGTGGGGGTGCTTTGCTGCAGGAGGGACTGGTGCACGTCACAGATCAGATGGCATCATGAGGCAGGAAAATTCTGTGGATATATTGAAGCAACATCTCAAGATATCAGTCAGGAAGTTAAAGCTTGGTCGTAAATGGGTCTTCCAAATGGACAATGACCCCAAGCATTCTTCCAAATTTGTGGCAAAATGGCTTAAGGACAACAAAGTCAAGGTATTGGAGTGGCCATCACAACACCCTGACCTCGATCCTATAGAAAATGTGTGGGCAGAACTGAAAAACTGTCTGTGAGCAAGGAGGCCGACAAACCTGACTCAGTTACACCAGCTCTGTCAGGAGGAATGGGCCAAAATTCACCCAACTTATTTTGGGATGCTTGTGGAAGGCTACCCGAAATGTTTGACCCAAGTTAAACAATTTAAAGGCAATGCTACCAAATACTAATTGAGTGTATGAAAACTTCTGACCCACTGGGAATGTGATTAAAGAAATAAAAGCTGAAATAAATCATTCTCTCTACTATTATTCTGACATTTCACATTATTAAAATAAAGTGGTGATCCTAACTGACCTAAAACAGGGAATTTTTACTTGGATTAAATGTCAGGAATTATGAAAAACTGAGTTTAAATGTGTTTGGTGAAGGTGCATGTGAACTTCTGACTTCAACTGTAAGTATTTCCTGTAGTAGTAGTAGTAGTAGTAGTAGTAGTAGTAGTAGTAGTAGTAGTAGTAGTAGGGCCCCAGACCTCTCCCCTCCCTCCCTCCCTCCCTCCCAGATATAAGCATTTCCTGTAGTAGTAGTGGTAGTAGTAGTAGTAGTAGTAGTGGTAGTGGTAGTAGTAGTAGTAGGGCCCCAGACCTCTCCTCGTCCTTCCTCCCTCCCTCCCTTCTCAGATATAAGTATTTCCTGTAGTAGTAGTGGTAGTAGTAGTAGTAGTAGTGGCAGTAGTAGTAGCAGGGCCCCAGACCTCTCCTCGTCCTCTCCGATAAGTATTTCCGGTAGTAGTATCTCAGATATAAGTATTTCCGGTAGTGGTAGTAGTAGTAGTAAGCTCCCAGACCTCTTCCTCCCTTTCACCTCTCAGATAGAGGTATTTCCTGTAGTAATAAGACCCCAGACCTCTCCACTTCCTCCCTCTCACCTCTCAGATAGAAGTATTTCCTGTAGTAGTAAGACCCCTGGTCGCAGTGCTCCACAGATCGTTTGGCCCTATCAGCATGCTGTCCCTGTCCGTCTTTAGGGGCCTCCAGCACGGACACCCCGGCGTTGGTGAAGTGGGGGAGAGAGGTCTCCAGGGGTCCCTCCTCTGAGCCACTTCCCCCCCCAGAGCCACTGGAGCTGCCCCCACTGCCTATACTACCCTGCTGAGAAGGGGGAAGGAGTAACGTTAGTATGGATGTATTGAGGGGGAGGAATAACGTTAGTATGGAGGTATTGAGGGGGAGGAGTAACGTTAGTATGGAGGTATTGATGGGGAGGAGTAACGTTAGTATGGAGGTATTGAGGGGGAGGAGTAACGTTAGTATGGAGGTATTGAGGGGGAGGAGTAACATTAGTATGGAGGTATTGATGGGGAGGAGTAACGTTAGTATGGAGGTATTGATGGGGAGGAGTAACGTTAGTATGGAGGTATTGATGGGGAGGAGTAACGTTAGTATGGAGGTATTGAGGTGGAGGAGTAACGTTAGTATGGAGGTATTGAGGGGGAGGAGTAACGTTAGTATGGAGGTATTGATGGGGAGGAGTAACGTTAGTATGGAGGTATTGAGGTGGAGGAGTAACGTTAGTATGGAGGTATTGATGGGGAGGAGTAACGTTAGTATGGAGGTATTGATGGGGAGGAGTAACGTTAGTATGGAGGTATTGATGGGGAGGAGTAACGTTAGTATGGAGGTATTGATGGGGAGGAGTAGCGTTAGTATGGAGGTATTGATGGGGAGGAGTAACGTTAGTATGGAGGTATTGAGGTGGAGGAGTAACGTTAGTATGGAGGTATTGAGGTGGAGGAGTAACGTTAGTATGGAGGTATTGAGGGGGAGGAGTAACGTTAGTATGGAGGTATTGAGGGGGAGGAGTAACGTTAGTATGGAGGTATTGATGGGGAGGAGTAACGTTAGTATGGAGGTATTGAGGGGGGAGGAGTAACGTTAGTATGGAGGTATTGAGGGGGAGGAGTAACGTTAGTATGGAGGTATTGAGGGGCAGGAGTAACGTTAGTATGGAGGTATTGAGGTGGAGGAGTAACGTTAGTATGGAGGTATTGAGGGGGAGGAGTAACGTTAGTATGGAGGTATTGATGGGGAGGAGTAACGTTAGTATGGAGGTATTGAGGTGGAGGAGTAACGTTAGTATGGAGGTATTGATGGGGAGGAGTAACGTTAGTATGGAGGTATTGAGGGGGGAGGAGTAACGTTAGTATGGAGGTATTGAGGGGGAGGATAATAAACTGGCCACAGTGTATAGTGTATATATTGTGTGTGTAGTAGGGTTGTAATGATGTTAGTACGACGACTCCAGGCAGTAAGGAAGGAAAGGAAAGAAATTATGAAGGGGCCTTCATGTCTTGAGGAAAACCATCATAATATCGGACACGACAACCTTATGTTATCACCCAATCACCACCCAGACACCACCCAGACACCACCCAGACACCACCCAGACACCACCCAGTCACCACCCAGTCACCACCCAATCACCACTCAGACACCACTCAGTCACCACCCAATCACCACCCAGACACCACCCAGACACCACCCAATCACCACCCAGACACCACCCAGACACCACTCAGACACCACCCAGTCACCACCCAATCACCACTCAGACACCACTCAGACACCACCCAGTCACCACCCAATCACCACCCAATCACCACCCAGACACCACCCAATCACCACCCAGACACCACCCAGACACCACCCAGTCACCACCCAATCACCACTCAGACACCACTCAGACACCACCCAATCACCACCCAGTCACCACCCAATCACCACCCAGACACCACCCAGTCACCACCCAGACACCACCCAGACACCACCCAGTCACCACCCAGTCACCACCCAGACACCACCCAGACACCACCCAGACACCACTCAGACACCACCCAGACACCACCCAATCACCACTCAGACACCACCCAGTCACCACCCAATCACCACCCAGACACCACCCAGTCACCACCCAATCACCACTCAGTCACCACCCAATCACCACCCAGACACCACCCAATCACCACCCAGTCACCACCCAGACACCACCCAGTCACCACCCAGTCACCACCCAGTCACCACCCAGACACCACCCAGACACCACCCATTCACCACCCAGACACCACTCAGACACCACCCAGACACCACTCAGACACCACCCATACACCACCCAGACACCACCCAGACACCACCCAGACACCACCCAGACACCACCCAGACACCACCCAGACACCACCCAGACACCACTCAGTCACCACCCAGACACCACTCAGACACCACCCAGACACCACTCAGACACCACCCAGACACCACCCAGACACCACCCAGTCACCACCCAGTCACCATCCAGACACCACCCAGACACCACCCAGACACCACCCAGACACCACCCAGACACCACTCTGACACCACTCTGACACCACCCAGACACCACCCAGTCACCACCCAGACACCACCCAGACACCACCGTTTATATTCCATGCGACAGCACAACATATTTGACATAAAGTGTGTTATTTTGAAGGACCATATCGTTTAGCCGGCTATGTGTGCGTTTCTTTGTCAAGAAAAAACTAGTGGTATGACAACACTAGGTGTGTGTGTCTTGTTGTATGTATTTGTGCATTTAGTGTGTGTGTGTGTGTGTGTG